>NC_052108.1:5393780-5394680 GCF_012273895.1 Zerene cesonia
TATATTGCCAAATTGATGTTTTAGTACAAAATTATATGGGTAATATGGCCGTTCGGTTTCTAGTTTTATCTGGTTTGGATAATAACAGAATGTTGATTACAGTCAGGCGGTTTATTCATTTTTAAAGGCATTATATTTTTTATTATGAATTATAAGTTCTTTCTTGTACTCGATATGAAGAAGAATGTAATAACATATTATACCAGAAGTCAATGAAAATAATAATAATTTACATACAAACGTTGGTTTATAACAGCATTATTTATTTTTAATTCCTGTTTGTACTCTTGTTATAAAGGTGCACAATAAAGAGTTCTTGATTGATTATTAGTCACTTTCATATTATATTATTATGTTATTATTTTATTAATTTATATATTGACTGTTCTTTAATGAACTTGTTATTGACTCATTTTGAAGAAATAGATCATACCACAATAGACTTCTGGAATGGAAATGTATCCGTCATCAGACACCACTCTTACATATTGGGATTACATGCCTTTTTGCATTTTACCGCTTTTTCACTATCGTCTTCATTATTCGCCTCGCTATCGCTAAAAAGACAATCATGAAAAGGAAATTAAAAACATTTTTAATGCATAATATTGTTTGTAGCTACTGAAATACAGCATTTTCCTTCAACGACTTTCTGCGTTTTGGTGTATTTTATTTTTATTGATAAATAATTATTTCCTTTTAAAGCAAAGTAAGTTATAGTTAAATTTAAACGAACGAAATAAAAATACTGTAAAGCATCGTAATAAATATTTGTTCAAAACATCAATACGCCAAATTTTTTTTTTATTATAAAACCAGTTTCATATTACATAATCAACTTAAAAAATTAAAAACTTTTTAACGGATTTTAAACGCGATTTATTCATTATATTATTAACC
>NC_052108.1:5394690-5395357 GCF_012273895.1 Zerene cesonia
AACACTTTACAGCGAGCGTGGTCACGGGGAGACTCAAACACAAGAAAATACTATAATTAACTTAATTTACAACTTAAACAATTATTATAGTACCACAGATAATATAATACTATAATTGAAAGCTCAAATAAAATAACTTCCTGCACTACCATCTCTTACTATAATATCAGTATAATTACTTCGTACGTTATACTTGCATCAATAATTATCTTTTACTTATCCTGTTGTGCTCGGTCATGGTCTGTGTGATATAAAAAGAACTGTTTCTATCAGGAAACAATTCATTATTTAATATAGGTTAAAACAATAAATTTCAAAATCTTTTGTAATTTTGAAAATTATTGATAATGCTGCAATGTTATTTAAAAACAATACAGTCGTTTCACACTCTGCTGCAAAACATGCGTGCAATGTAGGAATGTCGTTCTGAAGCATAAATGTCTTTCGAATTGTCCCATTTAAGAAGTGTACACAAAGAAAAAAAAAATAGATGCCGTTGTGTAACTTAATAGTTACAGAAATATTATTTTTTCTAACCAAAATACTTTACTCTAACACAAAGATGTTTTCAGAAGAATAAACAAATAACAAGAAATAGCAGCAAATAACAATAGGTATTCTATTACAGTTTAAAAATTTCATATTCTTAAACCGACTCTGTATAAAC
>NC_052108.1:5395367-5397063 GCF_012273895.1 Zerene cesonia
TTGTGGAAGCTTACCACTCAGAGAATACTAACATTCACTGCCGTGTGAAATGTACACGGAAAACATCTCAATTCTATATTAAGCTGTTATGCTAAATTCTTTTTAAAATAGCATTTCTTTGGCCTCGTTAGTACTCAGTACACATAATCACACTAATCACAGTATCACACTAATATTATAAAAGGTTTTTTGTTTGGATGTTTGTCAGTCAATCACACTGAAACTGCTCATCGGATTTTGATGAAATTCGGTATACAGACAGGGTATGAACGGACTTGGTTGACAGGATACTTTTTATCCCAATTAAATGCTCCCTTGGGATAAAACAGGAATAGACAGTCACTAAATCATTTGCCAATGTTCTGACGCGGACCGAAGCTAGTAACAAAAATAAAGTAAATTGTGTAACTGAGCTGTTATTCATTTAATGTTATAAGGATATAAAAACTGCAAAAGAAACGAAGGCAATTAAACGTAGGCATTTTATATTATAATGATTGTTTAATAGTTAAATTGTATCTAAAATTTAGAACACAATAATATGATAAAATCACTTAAAGTGCCACCAATATCATCAGAATTTACAGCTATGCCATAAGTTTTTTTACACACTATATATTTGCCTTGTATTATTTTGTCTGGTGCATTAAAATGTTTTGTAATTTTTTCACCGCAGATAATTGTCGAATATCTCGAACATTTTAATCTAATTTGTAGATAAACAAACTTATTGGGATTTTTTCGATTAGAAATTTGTGTTGTCTCAGCATAGCAGCATAAATACATTCACTATAAGTATAAAAACACTTTATAACCTTAAACTCCGAAACCTCATATTTTTAAGTGGAAGTTCACCAATTTTATTCACAAGACGGGAAAGTTAAATAGCGTCTATGATATCAGAAGTCAAGCCCA
This sequence comes from Zerene cesonia, assembly GCF_012273895.1. Classification (NCBI taxonomy): domain Eukaryota; kingdom Metazoa; phylum Arthropoda; class Insecta; order Lepidoptera; family Pieridae; genus Zerene; species Zerene cesonia. Next base: position 5,396,283 of record NC_052108.1, read on the forward strand.
GAAAGCTGAATCAGCGCAAAGCAATCAACAGTCTGGCTCGGACGCCGGCGGAATTCAATTTCTGAAGCGATCGCCGTACTGGCATTTAAATTACTATAATCATTAATATTTCCGTAATAAACCTAGTTTAATGAAAATATATTTTATAAAACGAACCATCATTAAATAACTTAGTGTTTATTGACATTAGGAATAATTATTCAATTGAAATTACGAATTTATAATCATTATAAACCCTATATATTTCGTATGTGGTATTCGTATGTCATATTTAATTACCAATTAAAATTATTGATTTTTCGGCCTCTTACAATTTACATGGAAAATTTCAAATTATAATATGCATTACTCCAGCTTGTATATAAACTACGGAAATCTAGACGGCCATGGTTTCCTTTAGGAATAAAGCCGAAAACAATAACACGAAAATGTTATTTCTTTGATTGTCATAATGATCGATAACAAAAAAATTCTAGAGCCATCCATAAGAATCAATACCTTGATGTTTGACGCATAGCACACCGAGCTGACGTTTACCAAACAAAATAAATTTTTTAACTAAAACTTTTACAAAATCAACAGACTAAAAACACTCGTGAGTCCCGCCGCCGGAAGTACTTGTAACAACGCAGTATCATTCAGTTTTTTTTTGGCTTTTTCGCAAGTAAACAGATTTTAATGAATTTTATTTTTAGTAAAAAAAAATATTTTTTGCACTTCCACATATAGATATCATAGTATGGAAATAGTTTCACAATGTTGTGATTTTAACAAAATAACG
>NC_052108.1:5397073-5400227 GCF_012273895.1 Zerene cesonia
ATGGAGCTGGTGGGTCGCCTGATGGTAAGCGCTACCACCGCCCATGAACATTTATAGAGGCATAAGCTCCATTGCAAACCTTACGCCTCTACAAATGGATTGCCGACTTTTGGGAAGTGATTAAGGAAGGATTGGCGAGAGGAATAAAGGAAAGGAAGTGTGGAAGTGTAAGGAAAAGGATATTATACGATTGTATCGTAGATAATGAACTAAGTATGTACTATTTAAGTACTTTAATAGAGAGGCATATACCTAACATTATTCAATATTTAAGTATATCTTTCATTACCCAGGTATTTATTTAGGTATTCCCTTCCAAAACACGTTTAACATACAATTTGAATGCTGTATCGTCTAGAATATTGTGCGCACAATTCCCTACAACGTATCGTAGTAAAATTTTATATACGCGGTGTTCAAAGAGCTACAAAGTACATAAAGGTAACAAGGGGAAGTGCGTGTTTGGAATTTGTAATGCGTTTCGCTTACACTAATGAATTTCATTAAGCGACAGCGTGACAAGCCATTTGGGTAGCACGGTACAAAAAGAGACGTCTTCATAAAACTTAAAATTGTATACTCAGTAACGGTCTTTTATGTTAAATTGACAAAGATTAAACAATCTGTGCCGCTGTCAGATATTCTTACATATTTCCCTGTTTATTTTTAAACGACTTTTTAAATGAGGATACTTAGTTTGATTGGATTTTGAGTGCCGAGCAAAAATTTCACTTGAAATTTTGCATCGAATTTTGCAAAATATTATGGTTCAAATTGGGTTACGAACAGGAAAATACCACTTATCTTCTATTACTACCTACTACGTATGGTACGAAAATTTTGATTATCTAAATCATTACTAGCCGGACGATTTTCAATACCGAGTACGAGATAGAAGCTGGCTCAGAATTTTGTGTATAATTAAAGTGTTAATAAAATGGTTTTTCACACTTGATATCGTGCTTAGTATTTCTTAATTTATAATAGAAATTCTGTAGTTCTTAATTAAAACGATATTTATATCGATGACGAGAACTTACTTTTATTTTAACTTGCTAGGAAAGCGAGTCTTTCTTCTCAATGAATATAGCATTAGGTACCTATTACCTTCTAGTGGCAGATACATGAATTTGTTTCGATTCAAATTTAACACATATTACGTATATCAAATTTATCTTTGAATATTACAAAAGGATTATTTTAAGAAACGATTTGTGCAATAAGGTTTTTTGATAAATATCCATAAACATTTGATAGTACACATTTGAGGATTTCGTTCGAAAAAATAATATGAAGTGTTTATATTTTATTAACTTATGTTTTATTCAAATAAACGTCTACGAGGAGCTTACTAAATTATGAAAATCAATTCGATTTCTCCAAACTAAGTGAATTCGTGTTACTTTCGTATTCAAAGCTTTTAGCGCTACTATTCGTTTTATAACATTTTGTGAAAGAGGCGGATAATATTATTGCAAAGGTAAGAAGACTGGAAGAAACTGAGCTAATTAATTTTGAATGGACTGCTAATTAGGACGCTGTGTACGTCGATGTCTTAAAGGTCAAAAGTTAAACGTACACTTTATTACAGTGGTAGCAATGTTGATATTTTATGTGAGGTGTACCGACGTTGCTTTGTGATCGATTACTAAATTCATATTGACAATGAAAAAAAAATACTGTGACAGTGTTAAATATTTAATGAATAATTAGTATAAGAAACACCTCTAGTATATTTTGTCACTTTCTTGATTAAATCTTGTTTCTCTTTGGGTCTCAAACTGTCTCTGTACCAAAGTCATCCCAGTCGTCCCAGCAGTGAGATTAGCAAATCTTACAGACTTGAGGTCTTCAAGAGAAGAGTCAACAGTGCCCTAAACAATTTCTAACAGTTCCCTAGTAGGGGACTGGAGTGCAATTTAGCTCACATCTCAGCTTACCATCAACCGAGATCGTGGTCAAGTGTTGCCCTATTATGAATAAAAAAAGAGTACGCTGAAGAAATCAACAAAAACCAACCCAACTCCAAACTAAACCAACCTAACCAACTCTTCAGCTTTAAAATAAGTATTTGATATAAAATGTATCTTTTGTACGTTTGTATTTTTTTTTTTATATTACGGCTGAAAATAAGGATCTTCGTGTCAGTAGTGTTTTATTATATTAATTCAATATAACAAAACATTATACGTAAAAGATAAATTCAAATTTAACTACCATGTAATTCCTTCCATATCATGTAAAGAAAAATATCGAATACAGCATGTTGGGTGTAATAATTTGTGTTAGCAATTTGTGAATCATTGTTAACCCTATATGACCCAAGATAACCATAATATATTAACGCCCGGCGGGAATACCGTTTATCTACAAGCCTATTAACACATACACACAGGATAACAGATATAGCCATCTGATGGCTAAATAACTACCTATGCCTGGCATACAAAAACATTTCTTTTTTCGATCTTGAAAAGTATCCAATGGGCCAGGGATGTGTTCGTATTATGTTGAAGTGCCTTGTAGTTTTTATGAATATTTGCGAAACACTTATTATAAAAAAAAACTTAGCAGAAATTCTCCTTATATAAAATGCTATAGAAACAATGACGTAACTCCATACTTAAATTTTATCTATTTTTTACAACATTGACTGCATTAAGATTTTTATTTAATTTTATATTCTCCTAAATATAAATAACATTTTACATGTCTGAAACGCTTTCAAAAAGGATTATTATGAGTTTAAACGTACATAGACACGTACTTAAAATTCTCTCCTATTTTTAAAAGCATTCTTTATATATTATTACCAATACTAGAGTTAGTTCACTTTAAGCTTCATTTAATTCTAATACAATCCAATTTCGAATATCATTTAAATTCATTCGCAAAAAGTTATTAAACGATTGTATTCCTTGTTCCATTGCCAATAAAGTGGAGTATGGCATTCTGCTTGCAGTTATGAGAATGATACTTTCATTGCCGTAAAATTTTATGTAAATAACCTGACCAATTTATACTGTCGACATGGTCAATTACTCTCTCAGGCACTTTAAAGCACCGTGGTGATATAAAACTTCACATTTAAAGCTTTCCTGTAATAGCCACTTTATCTTCGAAACTCGAAACAAAATGCGAACGTGAAAATTTT
>NC_052108.1:5400237-5400689 GCF_012273895.1 Zerene cesonia
TTCTCCTGAGAGTAATTCAGTTAACTTTTTGTACCGATTCCGAGTACAATTTACGTGCCTTTTACACCTTTCTGCTCATATCTAAGGGAGCAATTAAAAATAATTCCATTTTTTGCTCGTTCTTGTATTTTCCTTTGCAGCGGTTTTGGTTTTTAGTGATACAAAGGATAATTCAGACTTTTTCATGCCTTTTTTTACTCAAGGCCCTTCAGGAGCTGTAGGTTATGTCTATCTACCGAAAAGCCCACCGTGTTTTGTCGAACCGTTTAAGTGCGGTGCGTTTTCATACCTACATATATTGTAGCTTTTACATTATACATCCAGGAAATTATTCAAAAAGTGCTAACATTCATAACAAATTTGTTACCGCAATCATAAATCTTATACCTTTAAACGAGCAATTCTTGTATATATATATATATATATATATATATAATTGGAATCTCGGAATC
>NC_052108.1:5400879-5401176 GCF_012273895.1 Zerene cesonia
TATACCGATATTCCTACGGGATACGGTTACGCAGCACGCTTACGCGGTTTCAACCGCGGGTCACAGCTAGTATAACTATAATCACCAATCGAGGGTATTTTAAAGTTTTGTACAAATAAATCCTGGCATGCAGCCTGTCACACATTTATGAAATTAAAACAGTGTGGTTGTTGTTTTGATCACATTCACATTAATAGTTTACCAAAATAAAACATAATTCATAGATAAATGAAGGCATGTTTTACAGATGTAAAAAATATACATATATTTTCCAGCGATAAGTAGTATCTATATATC
>NC_052108.1:5401186-5406699 GCF_012273895.1 Zerene cesonia
TGCTTGACCATCAGAAAAAGGGGGGTTTAAGCAAAAATTTTTGCATGAAATTAAAAATATAAAAGTTTAATTTCTTATGACATATTTTACTTCAAACTTATTCAGTGGTGATATTTTTTATTTTCTACTGAAAGAATAAATATAATTTATTAAGTAACCTTCTACACATAGAGTAATTCAAATAGAAAGAACTTTATCGAAACAAAATTACGCCAGCACGATAGTCATTTTAACATATCTTAAATCGTTCTATTGAATGTGGTTTATCCACAAGACTTCATTTAAATATCGAGAAATTGATAGCGTTCCCACACAATAATATTACCCTCGAAGCTAAATCCTTTCTACTTATCACTGGATTCAAAATGGCCGTGACGTATGTGTCTCGCCGCTTCGATCCCACAGTATAGCAGTGGTATTGTCAAGTGCGTGCTGCTAAATTTGACACAAGCTAATTGGATGAACGCTTGTAAGATGATCATCTTCCGTCTATAGTCGAAATGATTGAGATTCAAGTGTATACGTTATAAAGGAGTTCTTACTTTGTAGGGGGTAATATTCAGAACTCGGTAGCTCTGGATTTTACGCTTATTCTAGCTCAGTTAGTACACGACCTACAAACGACGTATAGTTAGGATCATGAATTCTTTCACAAACAGAAAGAAGCGCTATTCAGGAATAAGAGAGGCTAATTGGTTTTCTATTCCGGCTTAACCAAGATGGTAAAATTGATGAAAAAATTATTCATCTACATCATTGACTGTATAATTTACATTGGGTTTTATAACTTATGACGATGTGTTATGGCCCATAATTGGAGCACACACAATGAATGAACTTGAATATCTAAAAGATAAAAAAATTACATTTTGTGGGGAGTGATCAATTTGAATGTATGTACTTAATACTTACATGAAAAACACGAAAAATAAATTCAGTTTCCCAATTAAATCATGCCTTCTCCATTATAAATTATCATATTGTCTTTCAGTACACGTATGACGCTATTGTTTTGTTGTTAGGTATCTAACTTTTAAAGCAGCGATGTTATCACGAAAAAAAGGTGAACGTTTGATGTAGTTCAACAGCCTATAATACAAAGAAAACATCAGACAGCGTTTAACCGAAAGACAGTCTTATCGGTTGAATAAATATCTAAAAGGCTTTATCACAGAAAATAATAAAGGCTCACATACAAGAAAATGTACTCTAATCGTCACCCATTTTATTCAATCGACTTAGAAGACATACATAAAAGAACTAAAACCGAGTAAAACCGTTTCAATGATACGACGTTTCGAATCTAGACTCGAAAAGCACTCGAGACAGTAGGCTGCGGTCTAGGAATTAATGTGCCGTGTCTAAAACCTAGCACGCACTTGTGGACGTTTGCCTTTGTCTAATAGACTTGTCTGGCGGCAGAGTCCTGGTTTCCTTCTGAAAATAAAAGATTACGAAAGCGCTTGCCAAAATCTTCGTAAAGAACTATTGTACGACGTAAATAACAATAGACCGCATTACTAACAGACTTTTTAATATAATGGCGGCGTTTCAGGAAGTATTATCTTAATGACTGTAATTACATTTATTAATGAAACAATACAAACGAAACGCAACATTTTACATTTGATTATTTAAATAACAAAGCTGCCATTTTAAATGGATGTAAAATAAACTCATGCATACTAATAGATTAATTAGGTAATTCCGATTGGATGATTTGATGATGATTCCAATAATTAAAAATAGAGATGCAATATGTCAGCTCGATCATCCACGTCATACAAAAGACCACGCATCTTAAATTTAAAAATTATCAAAGCAGTACATCCATTATGCAAAGCTGACTGCGGCTTTAGCCACGTAATTTATTCTTTCTGCATTTATTTGCCAAGTCCATCAATTTTCATCACTTATGTATGAAGATTAGCGTTGATAAGATGAAAGCGGGGAAAAAATGACGAATGGGAATGTTTATGAGGACAGAATTCGGGTCAGGTAAACGACTTAATGACACGCAATATATCATCGTTGCGTCATGAATAATGGAAGATGACGGTAGAAATTTGCTGTGCGCATCGAGCTGTGAAATCGCATTCATTCTATAAGCTCCGATTCGTTGGCTTTATTGGAACAGTAAATTTGTGAAAATTCAAAATTTTCGAATATAACAAATTGTTTTGATTCTTTTATATCATTCAGTATTCTTTTTTTCGTTATTCTGCTTGACCTCCTTTCGGACATAAATGAAGAAATGCCTGTTATTCAGCTTCGATCAGGTTTATTTTTAGAAGATTGCTGGACAACATTGAGAATTGAATGATGTTTAATATTTACACTGAAAAAGAGATATAACGATTTATATTTTGTGAATAGAATACGCTCTATCGATACGCTAAGTTTACTTTTGATATAATGTTGGATATGAGAAAATATTTATTAAGGGCTAAACAAACACACAAATTGTGTTTCTTATTATTAAAAATAGCTGTTTACTAAAAGCATAAAATGCAATTCTATTTGAATGATTATCTATTGAGTATAGACTTAGTTCTTTCATACATAAATTTAATAAAAAAACACCGCATAAAAAACAATTATTTATTTCTATCTATCGATAACCTCCTTCAAGTGTTTCAGAGCTTCATCCAACGCCATGTATATTTCTTGTGAATTCGGCGCTCTGATCTCGATCGACTCTGAGGTGCTCCTGTCAGGCAATTTGTGAAGAAAACTCTGTGTGAGAGGACAGAACACATCTGGGTTCATGGAATCGGTTTTGGACTTGGTGAGGTAGCTCATGGGAATACCTATGAGGAGTACGGTTATCGCTCCAGCAAACGGACAGTATGTAAAGGAGATTCGAAAGAGAGACTGCAGCGGCTTTGTCGGCATTTGCGTTCTGAAATATGAAATGTTATTTGCAACATTATCTCTTATTTTAATTCTTATGTCCTACTGTTGCGAAGATTAAAGAGCTTATTTCTCATAATATATTATATGGTCGTTAAGTGCAATAATGAAATGTGCTGTTATTTATAGAAGTTTCTAGATTATTATGAGGCTTTATCACATTTATATGCCCATTTACGACACTACCATATAATGATAGAAAACTACTTACAATTAAACTTCTTAAACTGTCAACTTAACAAAGCTAAGATTGTAATTCAGTGGTCATAGTCCTAACACGTTTTTATAACTGTAAGTGTATGTAGGTGTAATGATAAAATATTTAAAGGGTTCATAGATTCTATAAGCGCTGTCCCCAGTGAGACATTGGATAGGCGTATTTACTCTGACTCGTAATACTACTCAATCCTGTATTGATTTTTGCTCGGGCGGATGAAAGTTTTAGTACCTATTTAAAGGTTCGTACACATTCATAATATAATATGTTCGAGCACATGGCGCAAAGAGCTTTATTGAAACTGCACTTAACGTTCCGAATATAAATCACAAATAGACATTAAAGTCCAAATGAACAAGAGATCGAAGGAAAATTTGTAAGAAAAAGTCATAAAACTGTTCGAATCCCGTTATAGTAATGTGAAGGAAGTTTTTAAAAGAGGAATAAAAGTGCGCTTCGAAACGATATTAAAGTTAGCAAGCTATGATTAAAACTTTGGATGGCTGATGTCTTAAGAAAATTATCATTGTTAGAAGAAATACAATCAAGCAAGAATAGCCCATCGATTGAAATGTTTAGGAATCATATTATGATAGCAATGTGCATGTTAAATTACTTATATATTTTATGTGATTAAAACAGAGTCAATCTATTTTCAATATGTAAATAGAAAATGATTCTACAAAAATTATTGAAAATGTATATCGGTTATTATTATCGTGATATTTATAAGTATAATTATGCTAGTATGATTATATATTTATTTTAAAACAGATGAAATCACTACAACAGGTGGAAACAAAAATAACGCAATACAATATTCAAAATAAATTAGATAATTTATTGCAATAGTAAGTTAATTACTTTTCTAGTACAGTTCTATCCACGATATTTTAATTTTGAAATTAAATATATTACAGAAATCTTACATAGCAGATATTTCACTCAACTTTTAGTACACAAAATAGAAATAGAAAGGAGAGTCTAAGCGACATTCTCTTAGCACTTAAAAGTGCAAACGAACAAATTAGCCCCTGAATAAAGTTCAACCCTGTAACTTCAAAAGCTAAGTGATGCGGTTATGTTAGCCGTGGACACTTAGTCTTTGTGAAATCGACATTAAATTTGGTTCAAAGACATCTGTTACAACTTTAACTTAGCTCCAACTTAATTCTTGTCATAAGTTTGGCTAATTAATTGGAACCATACAGTGTGTTGTACCAATGATAATTGTTATTGTATTGTTATTCTGTTAAATATACGTTTGTATGTAAGTAATTATATATTTTGTAACCATTTATGCGTATTTATAAATATTACTTTTACATGAATAAGGTGATGAAGCACAAACCAGAATATTTGTTTATAATTAGCTTTCTTTTATTAACTATCTTATGCCCGCGGCTTCGCACGCATTATAAACTGAGAAGTTTAATAGACGTTATTACATAAACTTTACTCTTGAATTACTCTATTTATTAAAAAAATCCATCAAAAGCCGTTGCGTAGTTTTAAAGATTTAAGCACACATACGGAACACAGGAAGCGTCTTTGCTTTATACTATGTAGTGATAAAGTCCTATTCAAATATTAAAAGATTTAAAATATATACAAATAAACATTGCTAAAATGTTGGTATGGTATCTGTGAAGGTCACATAGTGATTACAAATATATCCAATTATAAATGTTCTCGAATTTCAAGCCAAATTAAACTAGCAGCTAACCACTTTGAAATGGTAATTTATGAATAATTTTACACTATTTCCACAATTGAAAGGATCATTAAACATGCGAAACGTATTTACATCCGAACACCTAATTTATCGCAACAATTGCTACAATTTTGTATTGTAAAGCTAGGAGCTAAATTGCTTTGAACAAACTATGTATTATTTATATTGATATAGATATTAAATTATAACAAAAAAAGACTATATAGACATGATATGGACATAGGTTTGAAAACAGTATGAATGTTATTATATTATTATATACTATACATACCGGTGGTAAATGTTATAACTCTGTAATATGACGATTTAAAAGTTCTTCTTTAAGAAGTCTAATTGAATGACTAAATGTTTGAGTTTGAGTTTGAGTTACTAATGATGTGCAACTAGGTTTCCGCCCGCGGCTTCGCCCGCGTGGTATTCGGTTATATCGCCCGACATGGTAAGGTATAAGCCTATAGTCTCTCCCAAAACTGAATAAGTGGTTTAGGTATTATAGAATCTTACATGATTTATGATTTTATGTTCATCCTCTATTTCAATCCCCACTACCCTTTTTTTCGCGTTAAAAAGTATCATATGTCCTTGTCCAAATTCAGTTCTATTTTCATACCGAATTTCATCAGAATCGGTTCAGTGGTTTAGGCGTGA
>NC_052108.1:5407699-5441255 GCF_012273895.1 Zerene cesonia
TCAGTTCTATTTTCATACCGAATTTCATCAGAATCGGTTCAGTGGTTTAGGCGTGAAAGCGTAACAGATAGACAGACAGATAGACAGAGTTACTTTGGTATTTATAATATTAGTAGAGACAGTAGAGATCTACAAACCATAATGTCAGAATAATGCGAAATCATGTGAACGATAGTACCGATTTTTCTTCAGATCATTTTTATTTTTTTATTTTTTTTATTTCAGAGAAGGTTTCAATTGTTGCTCAACAAATCTTCTAATTATCCGCGTAAGATAACTGCCAGCTGGTATTAAACAAGACTAAATTGGATAAAAAAGCAATCACGATAATATATATTATTACAATACACATAAAAGTGTCTATATGAAAATTAATTTGATCTGAAAAGCATTATCAGTATAAATAATTAATTAATCTTTAAATAATTAATTATTTCAAGTGAAATTGACGAAACCTTCAACAAAGTACAACACAACTCATAAATTTAAAAGTCTTAATAATCTTAATTAACATTCCTAATTTAGGTTAAAAGCTTTATATGCCTCAGCAAGCACAGATGAGATAATTTTTTATAACATTAAATTTCCATAACACACATTCATATATATGTTCTATATATATTTTTGTTATTTATGAAGCAGTGTTTAATTTTTGCACTTTTGGACTATGGATAAAAAGAAATAAATTACATCCTTATCAAACGCATAAATTGAAAATACTACATATTAAATACTTATTGCAACTTTTTGTAAGTGTATAAATTATTGTTACTTATATATTAAATTAATGAAAATACTAACGCTGCACTATACGCAGTTGTCGTCACATTCACCAAAACATGTGTGAAATTAGCTTTCCCACAGCCTGAAGTTAGCAATGGTTTCCTCTGGAAGGTCAATGCTCCCGTAGCCAACGCGTTTTCAGCTCCTATGAGTAGCCACCCGCATAGAAGTAGGCTTAAGAGGCATCCGCTTAGAGCTCCCTGAAAGGAAAAGAAAGTCATATCGCTGAGTCTTTATAAATCATATCTTTATGTTTTTGTGTTCGTTAAAAATTAAGTCTCATTATTGGGTAAGAGGAATTACGAATTTATTATCGTAGAAGCAACGCTTATGATTAGGAAAAATGAAATAGTCAATGGGTTCTTACGCTTAATATATAACTCCTAATAGAAACAAAGCAACTAATCATATAAATATTAGGAAATCATCATCATAAGCAAACATAGATTATCATTTATATCCAAAGAAGTTATGACTGGAGATTTTTTTTAACTATAAGTTAAAATCAAATAATCAATCTACCAAGATATTTACCATGCACTATGTTGTGTATTGGTAATTTTTACCGCGTTTTATTTATCATAAAAAAACGTTTATCGTTTCTTTATTCAAACGCCCTCTATTGTGCAACTCAAGATCTACATAGTTAATATCTGCGCCATCTGTTATATTTTGACACACTACGATAATAGGATGTCTTTGCAGTAAATTATAATAATTTTCACTTAAACTACATAGATGTCATCTTCGATGGATTTTTATTTTCACAAGATCTTCATAGATGCCACTGAATATAATGATTATTTTAAAATAATTAGATTATGATTATACTCACAACATAATAAATTCTTATGTAAATAATATTTTCATAAAATTTAACGTCACCTTAATTACCGTTACTTCATGAAAATCAGTACTTTAAATTATCAAATGACATACATTCATCATCATTAATTTATTTATTTTTTGAGATATTCAACTATATCATAATTACAGCGGCTCCTTAGCAATGTAACACATTAAGAAATATTATCACGTAATGATTTAAATTGTCAACATAATTGTCATCGAACTATGTATAAAACATATCATAGATTCTAATGAATATCCTCACTCACAGAACAATTAGCTCTTGATGACACTATGCCCAATGTGAAGAGGCCAAGTAGAGTGCCAGCAGTAACTCCAGTCACACCTGAAGCCACATGCTGTAGTCTATCCAGCTCTTTAGCTGTCCACACAACACCAGCGCAGTACAATCCTACTACTAAACAAAGAAGCTGTAAGAATATAAATGAAATATCTATATAAATTTGATTGGTATAGTGCTGAAAGTGTAATTACTACCTTTTATAGTAATCATGTTTCTTATGTTATGTCACGTAATTTGTGAAGATGAGTTCTGTTTAGATGTTTATATGTCATCCAATCTAGCCTAGTTTTGGAAAGCCGCGATCGGTGTAAATACATGGGTCATGCTAAAAAGTAAAAAATAAATAGATAGCTGACATAACCAAATTAGGACATAAACTGAAACTGAAACTGACTTTGGTTCGATTGCAGTTGATAACAACCGAAAAATTTAAATAAAAGTTATGTTTGTTATTAAAAAAATCGTATTTCCTACAATAATCTATTAAACATATTATAACGTGCCCAAGACATGGCATGTCTCAACCTCGTAAGTTGGACATGACTTCTGGGGCAACTCAATAAAAAATTTAAGATACAGGGAAATTTTGACATTAAATCACTTTACTATAATACCATACAAAAATCCATGCAATATTGCACATATGGCAAAGATGTTAGAACAATCCAATCACAACAATAAAGATAAAACAACCCTACTCGTCTCGTGGAAACCATAAAGCAATCAGTTAAAGATTATATTGTGCCGAGAATGATACTGCTAATCCGTAGATGTTGACGTCAATAGTGCTAAAATAAATATTTTAACTAACTGTTTGACAATAACTGTATGTTGTTACTATCCAATTTTGTTTCCTTATGAGAAATGAATTAATTTTCTTTTTATAATATAACATGCAAACAAATTTGAATATGCAATCGTAGGATGTTACCAGAATGTTATATTTTTATGTGCTAAATTAATAAAAGGATTATCGATTTCGACAATTAAATATATTTCATACCTTCATTATTTTGCAACAGGCCAATTCACTCGTACTCTGTGGCATCCATGGTCTAATGAATTCTTCGAATAACACTCCCGAAATAGAATTTATTATTGATGCTATACATCTGAAAGGAAAATAGCTATAGCCATTTAATATTTATAATTTTTTGCAAAAAAGCAGGAACTAATCAAAACATTTGATTGACTTACCCAGTCGTTGCACTAAATATAGAGATGATAAAGATACCACAAATACCAGGAAACATTGTAGCTAAATTGTTAAGAAAATGTGGTACCAGCTGCAACAAATTAATTAAATATCCTTAAAAAATCAAATGTTATTCCCAAATTACAAATAAGCGATTTTCACAATAACTCACTTGCTCGTGCTTTTTTATCTGGCCTGTTAACAATGGATCACAACCAGCAAACCAAGCATATAGCGTAAGTCCAAGAAAACATGACAATAACTTCATTAAAATTACTCCCACACAAGAAATTGCTAAGCAAATCCTGGCTTTGGATATTGTTGATACTGCTAGAAGTTTCTGCAATGAAGACTGACTTAGAGCCACTTTCCACAACCAGTTGGTGCTGAGGGCTAAGGTCACGACGAAGAATGAGGTGTGATGGGCCAATTCAGGATCTGGACTGAAAAGGTGAAATTTATTTCTTTCCACGTCATATTACACCAAATTCACTGACACTAATACAGTAACTGTGGATGTGGGTGGAGATGAATGGACGTATGGTTATTTATTACTGATTCCATTGCTCATAGGGTCTCATTTAAGATGGAAAACTAATTAACGCTCGAAGAAATCAGGTTTCACCTATTTAGCGGGTAGATAAAAGGACATCATTATTAAGCGATGACAACATACTCGTAATTTATATGATGTTAATTTTGTAAAGACCAAGTAAATAAAAGTAAAGCGTATAAATACTGTGTCTAAGATTATCAATGTTTTCCTATTACGAATGTTTATGCAACAAAGGTTATTGTACTTTATGACATTTCTTTTACTACGCGCTATTTGTGGTCCTAAAAAAAGATTTAATAACATCTATAAAACGCAATTTATACTCGTACAGTAACATAACAGAATATTTTGAAGAATTCTGAAAAATGTGAACAATACATTGACATAACATCAAAAGTGTTTACGTAAAATGGCTCTTTGCTACTCAATAAAATTAATGAACCAAAAAGTGACTTTCAATGAAGTCCAAAAACACTTACTCATACAACACCAAACGTCCTCCATGGTCAGCAATCTCCCACATCTTCTTAAAGCCCATCGGCAAGAGAGCCAGACCGCTTGGCAAGGCGGTGCCAGCTAATGCCAGGAACGTTGTCACTATTCCAATACTAATGATCGCTCGTAAACCCGCTACTGCTATTAACGTGGAACAGGCTACACATGTGACTGCTGTTATTCTGCTTGCAAGGGGATTTGTGACTGCAAAAATAATAATAATAGAATTGAAGTATCATACAACATGTTTGTATAATGTTAATATTAAGGTTAATGTAGCATATGTAAGGGTATGTGGAAAACATAGAAAAAATCTTAGATCTTTCTGGTGTACATTTTTCTTTTAAAATATTACTTTCTTGATGTCAACGTATTTTCGGATTCAAAATAAACTTTTACCATTTGACGTAGGTATTTTGAATATGTATGTAAGATTTCAATTGTTCACTAACTATTACTACAAAATAATTAGTAATAAAAAAAAAAGAATTAATATAATCCATTTAACATAATTTTAAATTTCATTACTCTTACCCAGTCTAAATGCCATAAGAGGTACATAAGGCACGATTGGTAACAACATTAATTTGCTAATGACAAATAAAACAGCCGCTATCGTCCGTGTGTGTGTAGAAAATCGTATTTCTAAATATTCGAAACTGGAGGACAGCTGTAATTTGTGGAAAACTGAAACAGGGAAATCCATTGAGTAATCTTTATGGATATGTTTATTTTAAACATTACATTGTGTGATTGTTATCTATTTCATAATTTTACTTCAGTTATGTATAATTTAGTTTAAATCTCATTGCTAAATAATACAGTTTGACCACAGTCTCGCCATAACTTATAAGTAGATTATCATTTAAGTGTACATGAACGTGTGTATAAAATTACAAAATTCAAACACTAAATTAATCAGTATAAAAATACTGATTGATTTAATGCAGCTACTCAATCATCATAATATATTATATCATAATAATTTATGTTGCGATAGAGCAGACAACGTGCAAAATGTTTACCTGGTAAATAGATGACAGCTGTTAAGAGGGTGACGATGATAAGTGATAATGCAGACGCCCAGTACTGTGTGCCACGCAAATATATCTCTACGGGCACGCCGAGTAATGTTATACTCGTTAAATGACTGTAAATATGTAAAAAATATGTGTACATAAAATAATTGTATGTAAAAAATATAAATTGCAAAAATTATGGTTTTATGTCGCTCATTGTTTACGTTCTGTGGGTAAGAAATTATTCGAGGAAGATGTTTAACAACTGACGATTCATTTTATTTCACAGATAGAAAGATAGAAAAGAATTCATTTCTACATATTTTGTCATATCTCATAATTCATTCATGCTCTTAATAATAATTTGCTAACATTATCTTAAAATACTGAGTAATTGTTTAACGAGATTTAAATTTCACATTATATCTATTCGTATATTTACATTCTTCATTATTCATACATAAAAACAATTTTAGTCTGAGCTATGTTTAAACTGATTTTAAAATCTATTATCTATACCAATAAATGAAATTAGAGTCTGTTTATAATATTAAAATAACAGAATTTTACTAAATGCATATGCACGGTTCATATACCTATTCACGGATGTTGTAATAATGGGTAATTTATGTTACTTATTATACTGATACGATTCCTCTGTCAACATAAGGATTAAAAGGAAACACTCATTTACGCAGGTAAAAACTTCGAAATAAATAAGCAGTGTGGGTGAAAACTGAGAACACAAGATACATTTAAGTTAAAATTACAAATTTTCAATTAACACTCAAGTAAAGAGTTTACTTACCTCGCAATAAGAGCCAAAGACACAGACACGGTGGACATATTTTTCCCGCCAAATATAAACCCGGATACAGTATTGTATTTATTGTTAACGAATACAAAATAAAATATAATTCCTATAATCACACCCAATGTTATCCCAAACAAACAATATTCCGCCACATTAAAATAAATAGGTGAAACGGGAACAGTAAAATTCCTCATTTTCGCGGAGAGCGCCATTATTATAAGTTATAACGTACTTTCTTCATTAACGGTTTTGTTGATAATAGCCTGATATCAAAGCTATCCTAACAGCAGTACAAAAAGATAAATGTTCAGATAAAATGGGATCTTTCAATCTATTCGCAAACATAATTAATTGGATTGGTTGAGACCTGGCTTTATGTACACATTATTTAAATTTTGAAATTAGAAAGATTAGACGAACAAAAACCTCTTACGTTTAAATTATAAGAAGTATTTTGTCTTGTAGATTTAGCAATAGGTTTATGGTTTATTTCTTTTGTAGTTCCACGTCTCAAAAATGATTTTTAACCGTTAAAACATTTCTTTCTTGTTTGAACATAATGTGTGTTTAAGTATGATTAATCTATTTACAAATTATTACGTAGTATTACACAAATAACATTTGCAAATATGGACTTTAGCGTGTAGTGTGTTATTCAAACAATTTGTGTGAAACATACCTGAGGAATGGGGCACGAAGGACTAGGGAAAGACATTGAACGCGTGGTAGAAGTTTTTCTAACCATACAAATATTACATACTAGACTCACGATCCATTTTCGGCTAAGATTACCTCATTCTTAGCATAGAATAGCCAACAGTTTATGAGTTTTGCGCATAGGCAATCCCTCAATGGGTAAATAAAACCTTATCATTAATTTATGTTTGTATGTTTGTCTGCCTTTCATTCAAGTCGGCGGATTTTATGATATGATTCTGTGCATAGAGAAAATGATAATAATATGAATAATTAGAATAATTACGAGGCTAGAGTGACATGAAATTCGCTTATTACCGCGTTAAAAAATTGAATTCTTATGGGAATTTCCTTTGACTACTCGGGCAAAGCCAGGGTTGGAAAACTAGTACTTAATAATAAAAACTGTGAAATCTGGCAAAAAAAAAAATAATTTCCAACCACGTCACTATTATTATAAAACTAAAAATACAAACCGACTAACGCCAACACTTTTAATTTTCTTATTGTTTTTAGCAATGCAGGGCCCTCTTTTGAATATTGTTGAAACTAAAGCAGATTTGTGCGAACCAGTACCAATTTGATTCTTTTTGTTAAACTCACCTAATATGGTTTCTTGTATAAGAGAATAGATGGCGCTTTAATAAATTCCATTCCATATTATTAATTATTTTATTATTGTTTCATTATACATAGGTAGTAAATTTAAATACTGTTTTATTTTACATAAATTTGTATAAAAATGTGTTAGTTCTTTAATATTGGAAGAAAGAAGGCATATCAAGGCATATCACAAAGGTGAAACAATTTGTCCGTCCTTGGAGAATGAGGGAATACATTTTCATGTTTTCCAAAGGTAGACAATATTTTAGTTAGGGGAAAGGAGTTATATTATTATGGATGGCGGTTCGCTTTTACCGACATTAGAATATTATGCTCACACCTGGCCCCCAAACGTTCGTAAATATACTTTTTCCGTTTATTTTGCATGTGTGTAATATACGCGATGGATGCCTGTAGTGAAAACTAAATAGCTATAGTCTTTTTGCTGTACATATTGGTGTATGTTTTTACAATATGCTTTTTAATAATATCTGTAGTAAAATTGCAAGTTTTTAAAAATCTGTATAACTCTTAAAACTTCTACTACTAATAGTTATCTGTTTGAGAATTAAGATTGTTATTTTTAAGCTCTCCATGAAATAGCTGTAGGATACCCGGGTATAAAATAATTAGATCAGCGTGAGTAATAAATTAATTTCGTTGTATTTTGCCTTTAAAGAGTGCTTGTGACAGAGTGTTTGGTACCACAAAACTTTAAAAAATAAAACCCCAAGATAATTTTATTCCAGACTTAGACCAAGATATTCTAATTAACTATATATCACATCCCCTGCATTGTGTGCCGCGATAATCAGAACATCTTGGACCAAGCTTGACGTATAATTACAATAGAACTTAAAGTAAGTTCGTACAAATGTAACAATGTCAGACCAAAAGGTATCGAAACATATAATCAAGTAAATACCTACTTACTTGCAATTATACAATGCTATGCCAATTAATTAAAGCATTCACTATACAATTTGCTGTCCAACCGAGCAAAAATTCCCGCGAAGAAGGCGAGAGTAGATAAATTCAACCAAGAAAATCTAAGAGCGAGACAAAAAAATGTATCTCAACTGTGAGCGAGCGAGATGGTAATACAGAAAAATTAAATTATATTTCCCAATGGTGTCAGCCAGTTATTAAGTGGCCAGACGCCATTTTGAATTATTATATTTTTTATTTCTTTCCCCAGGTTTTCCTTTTGTACGAGGAATTCCTTTTATTTGGAATAGTTGAGGGACCGGATTGCAAATGGATTCCGCCAAAATGTTCAATCAATGGATTTATTTTGATATCGATACTGCCTCTTTTAAGCATTTTAATATTTTTTGTGGTTTTGCAACTTGGCGTATTTTTTTTATTAACGGTTTCAAGTATACATGGGTACACTGCTGACATATTAATCATTAAAAAAAAACGTACTTTCATATCAATTCTTTTCAGTACAGTGTTTATCATAAAATAAAAATTTAAGTACACAATGTAATTTTAGATAGTATAAACAGTAAACATACCAAAATATTTTGATTTTTACTTTGTAATTAATAATTTAAAATTATATAACGATTGTTTTATAACATTTATATAGGTACCTACCTAAATCTTCGAGAGATCTTCCACTTTAACGGATTATTTGCATGTTGTTTAGTTTCATGAAACTTAAATTTTAACATGTGTCAAATGTTTGTCTTTGACATAAAATGTTACATTATATGAAATCTCATTCACTGAATACTAAAATGAAAGTGGAGGGCCTCGTAGGCCGCTTGTCGCCGGAGGTGAGAGAAAATTATAAAAGAAAGGGATTCCTCCTCTGAGGTTGCCATGTATAAACAACATTTTAGAAGAATTTACTGATCGTAATTTGAATATTAAAAACTCGTGTATAAAATTTTCAAATTACAAAATATATATTCCTTAGATATTTTGTAGATACTTCCTATTTCCATAAGTACATAATTAATATTTTGATAACAATACCAAATGCATTATTGTATATATGTTAAAATATGTTTAAATCACCTTTACTTTACAACAAATAAATATAATAAGTAAGAAGCATTTATTTATTTATTTATATTTAAAAGAAAAAATAATGACAAATCATCTTATAAGAATCTTTGTAAGCCACCGCCATAATTAGACATATCACATATTTTTATTATTGACGTTTATTTTAATACATTAATTATCTATCATTTTACTTGACTTAAAACTTTAACGGTACTTATCCGGAAGCTGTGAAATCGGTTATAAATATCTAAATATAAATCTGGACTTGAGATTATTGTATTATTAGAGTTATTACAAATTCGAAAAAAAAAAACAAAAAATATATACTTAAAGTAAATTGAACCAATGGTTGGTAATACTTGATTTAGGGGACAAGACGCGTTTTTCATAAGTTCGCATGATTGCACGCTTTGACCGAAAAGGGGACGAAATGTTACTAATAAGATCGTTTTTTAAATGTTTTTCCAAATGTTAAGAGGAATTATATTTATAAATTTAAAAAAAGTCGATTTACGTGAATACTGTATTTATAATTATATTATATTATGAGGTATGAATACTTTAAGCACATACTCTATTTATATTAAATTCTCGTGTCATATCATGTTAGTTATCATACTCCTCCGAAACGACTGGGCCGATTCTCATGAAATTTCCTGTGTATATCGGGTGGGTCTGCGAATCGGCCTACATCCTTTTTTTCATACCCCTAAATTATAAGTTAGGAAGAACAGCGTTTGCTGGGTCAGCTAGTAATCTTATAAAATGGGAATTAAAAATTCTGATAAATAAATACAAATCGCTACTACACAAAGTTTCCAATGTAAATTTTACATAACTGTTATATTGTATGTAAAATTATTTTGAATATTTCCATTATAAAAATATATCAGATGTAAATTATACATAATTTTTATTGCATATACATTGCGTATCCTTCCACGATGTTTGGAAGAGATCGCTGTTTGAGTGCACAATAAAGATATTTGATTTGTTCGTCTGATCCATAAATTGTTTGTCTTTAAAATACTCTCTATTAAAATTTAACATTAACTTAGATATACCTCTATGTTATGTTTTAACTTCTCTTAGGACAATATTTGATCAATTATCTCAGAATTCAAATACAGTTCAAATAGCAACGTTAAAGGGAATGGCATAATCAGACGTTATGGGGTGGAGGTTAAAATAATCTGGGGTATAGTTAGAGCATGCCCCGGGCATATGATAGCGATGGCGGTTGATGGAGGAAATGAATTGCTTACTCCGGGCGACGTTTTTAGCAGCACAACGAATTCTTTCTGGTTATTGTAATAGTCTATATAAATTTCTCTTTTGTTTTGTTTATAAAAACTCAGAAAAAAGAAGTTTGGAGCAATAGATCCGTAACATAGAAGAGCCAAATACGTAGAAAAGCTGTTGTAAAGACGTAATGTATTGTCTTGGAAAATTTATATTCAATCAGGTAAATACATACCTTATTGATTGTGTATATTTCCACAATCGTATATAATATAAATATCAATTTATTCAACAACAACTAATCGACATCATATATAAGTTTCCCGAAAATTAGGCATACCTATTACGTCTCCCACACTCAAGAGTCGGGGATGGAAAAATGGCGTACCGCTCACGACACCGGAATATATTACGTAATCGTATTCTAGTTTGTATGTGAGGTACGTTTCACGATGAATGTGTTGGTTTTGCGTCGCCTCCGAAGCTGATAAATAGGCCTCCCTAATATTTTGTTCTGAAACGCTGAATAAATTGAATTGGGTCCGTTAAGTTGCCCCGGGAACTATTAAGCTGGGTTCGGTATATCGATATATGAAAGTCGAGATTAATGTGTTTTTATTCAAATGAGACCTGGTCATCTTTGTCATGAACTTGGACGGGCGAATTACCAGAAAGATTATTATTGAAACGTAGCATAATTATTCCAGTAGGTCCTACGTTATTACAGTGTTTGTTTTGTTTGTTCCAATGGCGAAAAGCTACCATTTGCTGCGATGAACCTATTTCTTATATTATCATCATCATTATTATCACTGACCGATATGTTTTCCCACCACCACAGAGGCCAAAGTAATAAAAGAGGTAAATTTTTTAATCAAAAAACAAATGTTTCATAGAAACCGATATTATTAGTCCATTTCGAGCTGTGGTGATACGAATAATGTATAGATAAAAGGGACAAAGGGAGAATTAAAACAAAATACAAAAACTATTCATAATTTAGTTTATGTATTTCCTATTTTACTTGTAATAACATATTTTTAATATAATTGCCTGAATACCAGCATAAGAGACTTTCATATTGAAATTAGAAGCAAACAAATAAGTAGGCAGGTATATTCTCATAACAATATTATATGAGGCATTGTTATTATAATCACTATATTCCATCTACATAAAGCTACATTATATACATTCAAAGGCTGACATGAATATTTCAGAAGCTCTAATACAAGGATATTGTATATCGCATACATAATCATATACAAACGAGGCCAATGAAAACAATAGTTACACGCTAACAGAGCGTTGCCGCCCCACTACCTTTTAGTGTCAAAAGTATGAGAGGAATATGGGTAAACAAATCCTCCAATTTCCATCGCATTTATTCGAAGCGTGTGACGTCATACATTTGATAGTGCTCAGAGTTGCTTCTTCATTTATCGCGTTGCTTGTATTTATTGAACAGGACTATATTTGTCAATCGATCAAGTACCTCAAAACTATCATATTATGATATAAAAGTAAAGTCCCGTGTCCCCTAGTGGGGTATGGGGCAGATGATGTACATCTGTTTCACTGATCGATTTTCTTTACGGACAAGTAGGCGATCAACCCTCTGTGTTCTGCCAGACTGACACATTTTTTTTTGTGCGTGCCCAACCGGGAATTGAACCCAGGACCCCTCGGTTCTACGCTCACGCGTTAACCACTGTACCAAGGAGGCGGTCATATTATGATATAGGAGTATAATATATGTAATCGCTTATTGTCGCTCGAATTTTCTATGCTTATGGATATATTATGTACTGCAATTTTTTTATGTTAAAGTTGTGTATATCGTGTCTGTCTGTCTCAAATGAATGATATAAAAACATATAGTTCCTTATTGTGTTTTAAGCAATCAGCAGACATTGGAAACCAATAGCTATGAAGAAATGTGATGACAAAATGAACAATTATTATAACTCTAAATAATCACTGTTTCTAATAAGCTCTTAGACTACATTCAAGAACGTGTAATTTCTTAGTAGTGTGAAACGACACACCCTATTGCCTTCGAGGTATTGATAGCGAGTTTTGTCAACAAAGCCTGAACCTATTTTCAATAATATTATTAGGTCGGAATTGAATTGCGGAGTAGATAGCTCTCGCTAATATATTTGCAAAAACATGAAAGAAATTTCGTATATACCTATGTATTGAAATTATTCGAAACTACGTCGTAGGAAAATTTTTATAATGTCTGCCGCAACCTTACGATACTATATCTACTGAAAAAAAAAAACGTTTTTTATGAAACTAACATTGAATCGGAATGTTGGTTCTTTTCTTAATATATGTTATTCTTAATATTATTTTACATGTGATTTTTATATATGAAAATAATAAATAAATAAAAACATATTTATATGTATGATTTTGTTTCGTTATAATAAACAAATAAAATCTAATCATTATGAGGCATAAATACATAATTTACATTGTGTATTCTACATATCGATCCATACCATTTTCCATTCCCATCCAAGCAATATCCTGTAGGCATCTATTTATTTAACATATCATATCAGCATTAACATGATATATAGGCTTTGATCCTTCGCTACGATATGTGATTTATGTACGGTTATCTTTGAAAAGATAAAAGATGTCAATTGTTATTGAGACGATTTGAATAATGTAGATGGTTCGCTTTGAAATCCTATCCTACTAATACTACTAATAATATAAATGCGAAAGTTTGTAAGGATGTGTGCGTATTTGTTACTCTTTCACGCAAAAACTACTGAACCGATTGCAATGGAATTTGGTACGTAGATAGCTGAACAACTGGAACAATATATAGGCTTTTAACTTTTTATCCCGGTATTCTCACGGGGTACGGACTTACGCGGGTGAAACCGGGGGACGCAGCGAGTAAACTTATAAATTAACATGTTTATATATTTATTTTGTATTGAAGTATATGTTATGTAAAGGATTTAAATTTATAGACAAATAATTCTTATCGATTGGTTTTTACTATCTTCATACCAATATATAATAATGTTAATAAATTAACTATAACAATAGATACTCGTAGATAACAGAATCTAAGTTCATCCTTAATTGAAATTAACGTAATCTTTTTGACGCCGGGCAAAACAGAAAAAATATATCAATAGAAACTTGCAATATCTTTAATCTATTTATAACACATATTAATAAAAATTTTGAATTGGAGGTGTTACTCAAAATAATACTTTTTGCCAGAAGGTACCAATCACAGCGCGTCCTCTGCATGCACAATTGGACGACAACTGACAGCTAAAGCGATGTTAAATACATTACAATTCCGAATATGGTTTGTCGTTATTTTCAACCCACATTCGAAATTTAAAACTCTTCTCTTTTTTTAATAAATAGTCATTTTATTTAAATAACAATTGGCTTAATGATTTAGAATAATCATAGAATTTACTATATTTGCAACCGTAAATTTATATTGGAAAAAATAGTTGAACCCTAACCTAACCTAACCATTATATTTAGATATATATTGGATAAGTTATATATTTTCTATTCCAACGAAGCAAAGCCCGGTAGTTAGGTAGTTCACAAAATTTTACTTGATTCATGTAACAGCTGCCAATAATGTCATTTTACGACGTAATTTTAGAGGTGGTGTGATTTATTTGATACGCCTACAACAGTTTGTTCAGTACGTTATATCTTAAGTGAAAAATAATTTTTGTTTCATCACAAAAACAGTAGCTAAATATAAATGTTGAAACCAGTAAAATAGCACACTTATTACGAAATTATTCACCATTTTGTCTATACTGTGTACACTAATAATATAAGGCTGAAAAGTTTGTTTATTTAAGTGCGTTAATCCCAGGAATAAGTGGACCGATTTCGAAAAAAAAATTAACGTTGACTATTAACGTGATTCCATAGTGCTATATATGTATCACGGGAGAAGCCAGGACGGACCACTAGTCTTCTATAAATCTATGATAATTACACGCGGTGCCTATTCGAAGAACTTATAGTAACTATAGAGTATACTCCGATACCATCATCACAGATTATCAATACTATGCTAGTAGACATATGAAAAAAACTGTTGGTCGATCGTTGAAATTACATGTCACGTATCTTAAAAATAAATTCATAACATTTAGCAATTTACGAACGACAGGTTATATCATGTGTGCGGGACGAATTTTCTAATCGGGTCCTCTTCAAATGGGAAAACATCATATTTCACTGAGGGAGGGGGCGGGGGTGGCTGGGGAATGAGTTTTTACGCATGATTACTATACACGGACCTTCCCTTATATGCCATTATCATTTATACAGTTTCCTGTGCGTTTGTTGTAATAATAGTTATGCGAAACTTAAACATTATCTTTACTTTACGCGATGATAATTTGAAATAAAATATATAAATACATATTAAAATGAAATAAAATAATAAAAATCTTTGTGCACCATGCATAACTTTTTTGTGTCATCGTCGGCAATGGAGCTGGTGGGTCGCCTGATGGTAAGCGCTAGCCGTCCATGATCATATGAAGAGGCATACGGTCGATTGCAGACCTTACGCCTTTATAAATGCATTGCCGACTTTAAAGGGTTTAGCAGAGGAATAAAGAAAAGGACTGGGAAGGATAAGGACAAGGATATGGGCCTCCTTTATCATTATATATTTATATAATTAGTACCTATGCATGCGTGGTTAATGGCTGTAGACCGAAAATTCAAGAATTAGTGAATAGAACAATAAATATTTCATTTTGATTTGTAACAATTCCAAGTTTGCTGTTAAAACAATAAGCTTTTACGTTCTTCAAAAAAAAAAAATACCTGAAATATATCTTCTTGAACGAAGACCTACGTCGATATGATACATCATACGATATACAATAATTACCTACCTATATTTCAGTGTATCTAACCCACATAAATCAAATCATCGAAACAGATGACCAATCTCACAAACAACAGATTCTATAGTATAAATATTAACAAACATATTGGAAATAGATCGAGATGGTTGCGTTTCTAATACTCGACATCATTTCTGAGGCACGAGCGACTGATCGAACGAAA
The DNA here is from genome assembly GCF_012273895.1 of Zerene cesonia. Taxonomy (NCBI): domain Eukaryota; kingdom Metazoa; phylum Arthropoda; class Insecta; order Lepidoptera; family Pieridae; genus Zerene; species Zerene cesonia. The sequence goes on from NC_052108.1 coordinate 5,423,375, forward strand.
ACATTGTGTGAGAAACGTGGGTCTAGATGTTTCTAGAAGGGAAACGAATTTTTTATACGTGAGAAATTCGAGTTTGGTTGGATTTTTTGCAGAATAATATTTTAGAAAATAAAAACGGAAACAACTGTATACAGAGTGCTTTACATTTGTTATTTATTCGATAAAAATAATTCATAAATTAAGTATGGCATCCTAAAAGGAGCTTAAATTACGTCATCGCAAGAGCAACGCTGGTTTTAGAGTGCTTATTAGCATAAAATTGCAAATTAGCGAGACAAAAATAATTTAATGAATATTAATGTTACGATACCTTTCCGTTCTATTTTAAGATAGTTTCCTTATAAATTCTACAGTGTCTTAAGAGTGTATGGACCAAAACACTTCTCAATATTCTCGTAGTAAATTCGTCTACAAAACAATCAAGCATTTGTACATTCAATTATAAAATTTCATGATTCATCTAACCTAAAATAGAAAGTTCTGTAGAGAATTTAACCGCAGAAGAAAGTTCTCGAACATTTCTTATGAGTATGTCCATATTATTGTAATGACCAATAAATTGAAATTGAATAAGTGATGTAATTGTATAAATTACAACACTTTTTTTTGTTTGTGTTGTTTTGGTGTATCAAATAGCTAATTAATTACTAATATTTTCAAACTTTTAGAAGTCTTACATGGGTTAAATAAAATTCCTGTCTAAAATTTCTCCTGGTAACTCTTTTTCCGATACTTCATTACATATATTTATTATTAACAGTCCGCATCGGCTTCATGGTACATTTTCTCTCTCTAAAAGTTGACTCTTTCCAGTGCCTTAACAAAAACTTATAAAAATTGGTCGAATTTGTCAAGCCGTTCGCAACACTTATGGCGATTAATGTTTATTTTAATGTGTATTTATATACTATTAACTTGCACTTTTATAAACAACTTTGAATCAATATCATATTCTGTTCAAAATTTTTACAAATGCGAATTATTATATGATAATATATTCCTTTCACTTGGTAAATGATATAACCTACTATGCAGAATAATTTTTTCCGCCAGATTAACCATAGACATATTATGACGTCATTAAAAAGACACAGTAATCAGGATAAATGGCCGCCACCTATCACAGAGAGAGCGTTAATTCGCCCGTTAACAAGCGCGCTTATGTATGCAAAGCCGTGTCCACTATTGCCGAGCCATTCATCTTTGACGGGAAGTAGCAAAACGTGGAGAGGTTATTTTTTATATCATTTAAGATGCTGCTGCTAGTGTATGTAGTACTAATGTATTTTTAGTACTACGTATATTTAACAAAAGGTAGGCAATTATAAAACATGTATTTTGTGTTATACTGTGAAATATTTAAGTTGAATCGCTTAATTGTTCCTACCTAATTCGCGTTATTTGATTGGATTACCTCTAGTATTAATTCCAGCATTTATTCTGTGTTAGATTTCTATATTTATAATAAACATATCAACAACTTTCATTCTTTGAATCCATAAATAGTTTAAAGTAAATATGCCACATTAAATCAATGCTCAACAGCTTTGTTAAAACGAACCTATTCCATAGTTCCACACCCGGGCAGCAGTATTAAAGGGGGTGGTCACTGTCCACTGCGACGTTGATGTATCATGTCGGATCAAGCGGCGGGCGCGTCTGTCCTTTACCTAATCTCCATACATTATTGTCGTGGATATTGTTCAAATAAATGGTACTAGAGACTTAAGTTACTGGGGTGTACTCGCTACCTATAAATGGCTGTAATTGGTCTCGAAGATTATACGATTTATTGAATTTAGGAAGTTAGCGTAATTTATATTTAAATGTTTAAGTAATGCGTTGGAACTTTAAATTTTGATGCGCGAGTATTATTCTGTGAAGTTTAAAGGCGGTCATTTGAATAATTTTATTTCTGTTCGTTTTAAATAAATTGCGATTTGGCTGCATATAGATTTATAATCACGTATACCTTCACCTATACGTTATATTATAATAAGTGTAGGTACGCCTTGATTGGAACCCACCTATTGACTTAGTCGCGATTTCTAAAGCCTTTATAATAGAGAATATAAAACATAACATAGTTACACACAAACTTCAATTATTGCTTTCGAGAAATTATTTAATAACACAAATCCTAATAAAGACCTACTAAATATTATGAATATATGTTTTAAAATAAGGCTCTAGGCACTAGAACACTAAGGCCGCGTTTGAACAGAATTTATAACTGTTAAATTACTAGGTAGGTATTAAATATTATCTACACTAATATTATAAAGAGGAAAACTTTGTTTGTTTGGTTGTAATGAATAGGCTCAAAAACTACTGGACCGATTTAAAAAATTCTTTCACCATTCGAAAGCTACATTATCCACGAGTAACATAGGCTATATTTTATTTTGGAAAAAAATAGGGTTCCGTAAGATATTTTTGATTAACTGAAAAAAATCAACCAATGAAGTTACTTATTTTGCGTACGCTGCCTAAACTACAAAAGATAGAACCATAAAATGTTAGAATTCATTGTAGATCTTATAAATATCTACAAAAAAGTCCGCGACACACTATACCTATCTATGTCGAGTGAGGCACAACAACCAAATTTTTATTTAAAAATCTTGAATTTTTTTTGGACTATATTTCAACGTGTTTATTTTACTCACGCTATTAATCCTTATCAAAATAAATTATTTCATCAATAAGTACAGTTTATGTTGATAATATTTGGTCTTTGAATTATTAAAATTGGACGTTTCGTTTTGAAGTTGTGGTGAAATTAAAATATTACGTTTTTCGCTGCACGGCCCGTTGCGATGTGGGCGTCGATAAACTGCTTTCGCGTGAAAGAGCACCTTACAAAGATCCATATATTCATCCATACCTAAAAAATTTCACGTTTATAATCTTAGCAGGATCTGGCTGTAGATGTACCACGGGCGAAGCCGGGGCGGACCGCTAGTTAAAAATAAATAAATATACATAAAAAGACTGAATTATAGACCGCCTCCTTGGTACTATACCAAGTACCAAGTGTTTAACGCGTGAGTGTAGAACCGAGGACGGGTTCGAATCCCGCTGGAGACGCACAAATACAATGTCTTTGTCTGGCAGGGCACAGAATGCTGATCACCTACTTGTCCATTAGGAAAATCGATTAATGAAACAGATCAATATCATCTGCCCCATACCCCACTACGGGACACGGGGTCTCGCTTTACAAGACTGAATTTAGCCTTTGCTTTCCGAAAAGCGTAGTCTTCAAAACTTTAGATACAGTACTTAATTCATACTGCATATATAGGTACCTATAGATAGTCATAGGAAAAACCAATTAAGTATTGTCCTGAAAACTTGGAAAAATAGGTATAAAAATTTTGCTCCGCCATAACAGTAGGATCCTTCAGTGGTTTACAAACGAGTTACCCCTTCCTTCGCTACCCTGAAACCGTCTTGGTATATAAGGTGAGTAATTTAGTGGTGGGAACACGTTTTGATATTTTGCCTGTTATTTTTATATATTTCGGAAAGTTTTACATAAAACTTTATTTATTTTTTTATTTTTTTTTATTAATTTATTAGCAAGGACAAATATTACATTCACAATGATGCTCTGCCTTCTGAACTAGGTTATTACCTGTATCTCAGAAGACAGTGATAAAATGGTGGATACATGTAGTCATTTGTAATGAAACAGAGGAGCAAATTATGAAACACAGCTATTCAGCTATTAATTCAAATTTGAACATTCCACTGCGATTCACAAATAAAGCTGATGAAAACTATAAAGAAAGTAATATATAGGAAATTGTTGTTTAATTTTTAAACATACACAAAATCGATAAGTCGGGGTTCGAAACCGGGCGAGCGTGCAGGAAATAAATTGATTTTTCAATTTATCTGCGCATGTAGATAACATCACCACTGCTTAAAACGATGAAGGAAAACGTCGTGAGGAAACCGGCATGTCCGAGAATCAGAAGTTCGAAGATATGTGACATCTGCCAACCCGCACTTGGCCAGCGTGGTGGCCTGAACCTTCATAGGAGGCCTGTGTCCCAGATGGGAACATATATGGGCTGATGATGGTGATGAAATTAAATAAATAAATTTGCAACCAAGAATATTCAAGTATCAATACTATTAAATCCCAGTAACAGTCTGAGTGTCGGAGATAAGGCAGAGCGGGCGAACTATTAACAAGTACGCGCTGTGAATATGAAGCCAGACGTCGAGAGGCTATTTAATGAATATTTGATCCTTGCAATGGACGTACATACATTCTATTCAATTGTACTATGCGACAACAATTAGGAGCAAATAAAACTTCTGTTGGAAGAAAATTTATTCATAAATATTGTCATGTGTAATTACTATTTTATTTGGACATGTCTAATGAAATATCTTCTCATAGAATAACGCAAAACAATACGTATAGCACACTGGTATTGTTCGTTTTATTGTTAATTTTTTATTATTTTCATAGTCAATGAATATTAGCAGACATCCAGTACATAGACTTAAAATCGTTTGATTTAATTCTTCTCACAAAATTCGAGAGAGTTTGAAACAAACGTCAATTTGCTAAACGTAATTATGTTAAATTATCAAAGAGAGTCCCTTGCCTCGTATAATCCAATATTTTTATTCGAGTTCAAATATGTCCCAATTAGCGTGCGACCGGAGAAAACCTAAGAGAAAAACGAAATTGCTACGTAAAAAGTCGTAACTCAATTACTCCGATGAACCGCTGTCGCAATAAGGCATTCGTTACCTGGGAAATGTTGAAAGCGGGGCCTCTAAAATGGGGCCTCGTTGTTTGTCCGAAGAATAATAATATCATTGAAGTAAAAATAATGAAAATTGAGTACAAGATTATATGATTCTGCACATTTACTGAAAGTACATGATTCAGTTCAAGTCCAATTCAAATAATTAATAACTAGCTCCGCCGTGCAGTTTCACTTTTCAGGTTTCGAAACTTTCGTACCAAATTTCATTGCAACCCGTTAAGTAGTTTTTGCGTGAAAGAGCAACAAACACACGCATTCTTACAAACTTTCGAATTTATAATATTAGTAGAATATAAATTATATATTTATTCCTTTTGATACAATGATAAAAGTTCGTCAAACTTTAAGATAGTCTATATTATAATTCTTAGTTCCATAATTTATATTTGGATGACACCTACGACTAAAAGAAATTGAAAGGAGGTATCGTCCTCTTGGTTTTACATTTTCGGTTTAGATCAATAAAAAGGTCTTTATTTCAGCGTAAATGATAAAATATTACACTTCCACACATAATTTCGCTGGTCGCTGAGGGCCTCTATTCAATCACATTACGGGGCCCTAAATTCTAATCATCCCAACTACCCTAGTTAGGGCCATGTTTCGAGCATGCGCGGTGACCTGAGGTCGATAATGAGGACCTCTCGCTCTGGAGCAACATCACACATCCTCAGTTTAACGTTTACGTATTTACATACGCCCCCACATATGCATATGCGCCCTTTTGCTGTGACGTATGTGAAGCGAGTAGATCAATCGAGCAATAGACTGAATGCCGCTGTTACTATTTCGTCATATATTCACATATTATAGTGATATACAGGTTTCCATTTTAGCATAAATCTCTTATTGTTATATGTATATTTTTTGTATGGAGGCGGCTGTTGACACCCGAGCCACAGCTAATTTAAGCTTTTATGTGTCGTTTAGTTTAAATGCACTTTATATTTTTCCAAATAAACAATTTTGAATTTCCATTAATTGTTACATATGACAACAATAGAAAGAGATGTTAATAGTGTTTCAATGTATACGTGTATTTCTGCCGTGATTTTGAAAAGTCTCCGATGTGGCCTTTAGTATCTACTGGCGCTACGTATCACTAATAAAATTACAATTGGACATCAGTAAACTTATGATGTTATAGTTTATTCTAGACTTAGAAGGTGATGAAGTATTGTTATCGACGCTGTTATAATACTGCTGGATCGACAAAATACATTTCAAATACGGTATAAATAAAAAAAGTGAAGTCCCGTGTCCCCTACTGGGGTATGGGGCAGATGATATACATCTGTTTCACTGATCGATTTTCTTTAGGGACAAGTAGGTGATCAGCCTTCTGTGTCCTGCCAGACCGAGACATTTTTTTTATTGTCCCCACCGGGGATCGAACCCAGGACCCCTCGGTTCTACGCTCATGCGTTTACCACTGTACCAAGGAGGCGGTCAACGGTATAAATAGAGCAGCGTTATAAACAAGTCAACAATTGATGAAGATATAGGTCACTGTATTAAGGTTACACTGCAAGCTCTCATTATATAACTTTATACTAATGATGGCATAATTTCTTAGCTATTGAAGAAAGCGGCCGTTGTTTGAGAATTTCTTGGATAATATCGCTCAAAGAATTTTAATATTTCTCTCCCGTTCATTTATGAAGCGACTTGGTGACATTGTGAATTATTAGTACGCGTTAGTATACTATATTAGTATACTATGTTATATTTAATAAAAAATTTCCCTTTACTACTTCCTTTCCCATTTATCTCCATAACAAATTCAAATTCGATATGTATATAATCAAACCAGACAGAAAAATAGGCTGGCAGGGTGGTAAAGACACTTATGAATGAGTTAATATTCGTATGGAACTATAAGTTTATTTAAACCTACATTTCCTTATATAAAACTAACAATAATAGCTCAAAGTGTGTAGCAATTATAATTCGCGAAAAGCGTCTACCGCAAGATGCTCTGTGTTTTGACACGCACACACCGACTGATAGTGTATCCATTTATATCCACACACCGTCATTTATTCGTAGTGAACGCTCGGAATTTGTTTAATGGCGTTCTTACATTGACATTAGTTTGTCGAAAGAAATTTATGTGAGTTGAATGTGATGTCGAATAAGGAGTTAAGTTTATGTAATGTTGTTATTATTTTAGCGATCTTGCTTAAACATTAGACGTGAATGCAATTTATTGGTTTGGCTTATATTATTGGGAGGCTGCCAGTTGAAATAACTGTATGAAAAGATCTTACGCGTAAATGGCGGCTAAATTGAAGATGTGGGTGGGTAGTTCTATAAATTTTGAGCTGTTTAATTATTCAACTAGTTAGATACCTTCATGAATTAAGGATGACTCTAATAAGATAATTTTATGTGGTTAGTGCCTTATTGACTTATAGAAATAATAATGAGAACTGTATTAGACTATTATTAATTTTTAGTAATTATAGAAGCTAGTTTGTACGTTTACCTTTCTTCACAACGCTATGGAAAAAATTGTTTGATATCATTTTTATGTCTAAAGATAGGTAGGTGTCTATATTCTAGGACAGATATAGATATAGGCAAATTTTTACCGCGATAAAACATCTCTATCTCATGGGAATTTCCTTAGGATAAGCGGGCAAAGCCACGAGTGCAAGCTACTATAATAAAAATCAATTTCATAAAATGCTTAAAAAAAACAATACTAACGTGATTAATATTAAAAGCAAGTGAGAGGCAACCAACTTCCATTGTCCATTACCTTAAATTTAAATAACAAAGATTAAACTTTCCAATCTAAATTTGAAGTCTAGACAAATAAAATTATTCTATGCAAATTTATTGGCAGCAATAATCAGTACAGTTCGTTAGGCCACCTAAAGAGAACTTCTTTCATTTCCATAATTGGAATGTTACGTAACCGTTGTTTGTTCGTGAACTCTCCGTAGTCATAACTCTTGACGGGCCTCACGTCGCAATATAATTAAAATCACGACTGTCCCGCGGTCCACTCGCCCTGGAAGAAAGTGGCCCCCACCTCATCCCTTCAGTCCCACTGGGGAGGCGGGCGAGTTCGGGAGATTCGCATTAATATTCCCCACTTTTATCTCTATATGCAAACTGGCAGCTAGGAGTTACCGCTCATTGTGGCCCCGATTCTTCGTTCCGAAGTTTTGCTCGGTGAATGATTGTGCTGTTTCAATGAGGATGAGAAAGTTTTTGTTAAGAAGTCGGCCGATCTCATTCTTTTAATGTACACTGTAATAATTTCCCTATTGTGCTCGTATTGTATAGTTGTCTAATCCATCAAAAGCACTTCTTACGAGACAGTTTTATGTACAATAGTGATCTACTTTACTCATTTTATAAATTGTACCACTTATTTGAATTAATATTTCATTGTTAAGTATTTATTATTATCTAATAACAAATTTAAATTATCTTAAATACAAATTATTACTTCGCTGTGGTTTTAGATTAAGAAGCTTCCACAATTTATTCAAATATCGAGAGATAAAATAAACGATTAACTTTTTTATTACTGGAATGTAGTACCTAAATAGCTTTTGGCAGACGGGAAAATCAAGTAATTAACACGAAACTCCCTTCAAACATCAAAGCTATTCCGCTAAATACTAAATCCCATTGGTCATCTCGCCTGAGGGTAGACACTGAACGTTCTAATTACAAATAATCAAAGCCCCTGATTGGTGGATAGCGATCCCCCGTCTGTTTGTTCTCAACGGTAGGCGTGGTCTCTCTCGCGCGCTCTTTTAATTAGTGCAAGGAGTAAATTGTTCGTGAAAGAGAGCACTGGCGTTAGTTTTACGCCACCTCTTATTGGATGTGGGTACTAGCGGGGGGAAGGGGGATAGTTCTACGTAGTTAATATAAGGAAAACACGTACGCTTTGTAAGGGAAATGGCTCAGTTGACATTTCCATAGTTGATATGTAAGTGTAACATAATCCGCTTGTATAATGACAGCACTTTGAATATAGAAGCTCTTTTATATTCAACGTTCGCGAAAATATTGGAAAAACAAGGGAATAATAGATTGTTAGATAGGTTAGATAGGTACCTATAATAAATGCGAGGTTATAAATGTGTGTGGTTGTTAATGTCGTCATATTATATAGAACTCGAATTGGGTAGAAATAATCTAAGCTCTTTAATATTACTGTTTTAACCTGATACAATATACCAAAATGTTAAATAATAAATAAGTCACAATTGGATTTGCTATCTATTATTATATACTATATATGTGAAGATATTTATGGCATTAAGACAATTTTTGCTTAAATTTTTATTCTAAGTTTTTCATTCAATATTTATTAATAATAGCGTCTCTAAATAAAATGCTCATATAAAATACAATACACTAGTAAGTTAAGCGTGAAGCAATAAACTAACAAATTTCTTCTAAAATGTATTTCTAGCAGTCTAAAGCATTACGCATTCTACACAAAAAGAAAGGTAATTTAAATCGCCTTTACTGTATCATCGACGCCAGTTTCCTTTTTTATTGCACCCATCCACCCCCACCCCCCCCTACAACGCAGCATTTCCAAGCCATTTAATATTAATGTGCATTTTCGTGGAGAGGAGATTCGTAAGCCCCAGTCTACGATACAGTACTGAGAGGGAACCGGAGTGGAATGGTCATTTAATTGTAGTCCTTACGTTCACGTTTGTGATTCTCAATAATACAAGTAAATAATGATCTATTAATTTATTTAATTAAATAGCTGATTATATTTTTATGGACTACACTACTCTATAGTAGTATAGCGTATAGCTTAAGCAAGTGACTTCGTCTTTGTAATAAGAGTAGCCAACAATTATTTGTTATTTCGAAACATAATTCCACTTTTTGCCGGATACCTATCAATTGTTCTAGCTTCTAGTTCTAGCGTTGAAGCGAATTTTTGTTCTCTTATTACTAAATGTATGAGGCCACAAGAAGCACGTCGTTCGAGATTAGATATTGAGGATACTTATAAAAGGAATTCTCGGTCAGGTCGGTTATTTATACCGAATCAATGAAACGTCATGTGGAGTATAGTACGACTTTTACCTTTATATATTTTATTTTTTATGTGATTGTTGGCAAAGGAGCTGGTGGGTCGCCTGATGGTAAGCGACCAGCACTCATAAAGATGTGCAGAGGTTATTGCCTGTGTAAATGTATTGCCAATTTTACTGAATAAGGGATAAGGAAAGGATTGATGGAGGGAATAAAGAAAAGAAGTAACGAGGGTTTGGAAAAGGATCCGGGCCTCCAGTTCCCCCACTCATCGAACGAAACACAGGAGTGTGGTACCTTCCACGGTGCGAGCTGGATCAATTCGTGTCGAAGCGTGCTCGACTACCACACTTAAACTTTTCCCATCCTAGCATAACGACAATTAAATGCTTTATACTTCTCAGTACTTTGATAGAACTTACTTGAATATTTGGTTGATAGTAACCAGCATAATATTCAAACAAATTCACGACTCCGCAACTCACTATGCTGTATTACACCGTAACTCGCTTAAATATATTTTCACAATCCTTTATGGTAACACAACCTCCCCCTATGCAGAGTTGCAGAGTCTCCAGCCTTATCGGATTTATTACATGTAGTTAAACGTAGTTCGAGGACCAACAGTTTGAAACAGCAATTTTCAATAAACCCAAGGCAGATTCGAAATACATTAGGTGACGCCTCCGATAGCGGTAGGGTGGAACTATTAAAAATTCCTCGACACACGATATAGTGATGTTTTCTTGTCACTCGAGCCGAGTGCATGACACGTTTATTAGAATTTTCCTACTAGTGCTGGATTTAAATATCGCGGTAGGAATAGCTGAAAGACGTCTCGAACGTTCTTGATCTTTGTGGAACTGATTTACCCGGAGCTAAGAAGCGTGCTTTTCATCAAATCAATCGTTCAATCAAATCGTAAAACCGTTAATATCTTATAAAATGTGCATAATTAAAAAAAATATATCTAAAGATGCTCTTAATCTATTCATTGGTTTTATCACTATCAAATTATTAAACAAAAGACAGGTACATGCAAAGAGCACCGAACACTCGAGAATCGCTACCTCTGTGTGTGTGACAGTGAGTCGCTACACTGTACGTGCACGTGCATCTGTGTGCATGTTATTTTCCCAATAAATTTTAATTTATTTTTGTAATTAGTTTTAAATTCGCATAATTGCAATAACTAAAGAAGTATCATGTGAACATTGAAGGTGTCGTTATTAGGATCAAGAAAAATATATCACGTTGTTTGTATGAAAGTATTTATTATATATTTTCTGAAAACAAGAGAATGAACTGTCCACCACCAATCACCATATATAAGAATTGTAAAATGCCGACAATCGCATAATTTACAATGCAATATTGAGTTCAGTTTTAATATATGTGGTAAAAAAGATTAAAAACAAATGCCCAAGAGAGGCAGCCTTCCATTGCCACCTACTCACATTTGTGTAACTCCACAACTCAGCCCGGTTATCTGGATCCGTCTATTCTACCATCTTCCTACATACGCATACATAATATATACCTACTGGATATAAACAGAATGACAAAATCTAGCGACTTATTGAGCCAAAGAAATAGGTGGGTACCTTTTCTAAATAAAATGTAAAGACTGTTTGATGGCGTTATTCTCAGAAACTGCTGGACCGGTTTAAAAAATTATTTTACCTATGATTACATATATCACGGGCGAAGTCGAGGCGCCCCTCTAGTAATTTATAAAGTACCTGTTCAGTATAGACAGGACAAGTAAATCAAAAATATTTGTTTTTTACAAAAAATTATACATAAATTTTAAGCAAAAATAAACACAAATATACTTCTTATAGAAATAGACGACAAAAATTTGTTTGAGCGAGGTTAGGTTTGTCGCAAATGAATTTTAACAGCATCCATGGCCCCAGCAGCGGCTCGAGGGGACCCAGCGGAGTTTAGTAGTCCACTATTGTAATGGGAGTCCATAGAGAGACATAACCCAGGGCACCCGCAGGCCTAGTGAATACACAAAACCATTCACCACTTAACAAAAAATATGCTCAAAATATGAATCACAAATTGTTTATAAGTAGGTGTTTATATTTGCAAATTTATGCCCAATGTTATATCAGATCAGGTGCAAAACCATCCGCTTAAACTATGATAATGACGTCAAAAATCAATACGTACCTACGGGCTAAGCCACCATAAGGAAGGGCGACAATACTCCGGCGGGAAGTAATTCTTATTTTACAAATGGCCCACGATTTATACGACACCTCCATGATTATTCCTTGCTCCACAATAAATTACCGATGCCCGTAAGAGGATTTTGTTTTTGGATTTATAACAGTAATTTTTGTAAATTTGTCTCGACGAGGGGTGATTATAGATATGCGTTGGCTTTGAAAATATCACATTGCTAATTCTGTTGTCCAGGACGATGGATGAATTCTTCATTACGTAATACAATTTACAAAAAATTGCAATTAACATATAATATTCCTATATAATGCATTGTATTACGTTTTCAAAGAAAAAAATTATAGTTCATTGCAATTTGTGCGTGGATGTGATTAATTCAATGTTATCATTAACTTCATCTTAGTATAAAACCAGTTTAAACAAAGTCTAATAAATTATCTATTTAATCGCCATGCAGTAATAGGTTATTTACAACATAACCTTTCCCATAAAAACTTTTATTAGTACTAACGTATCAAATAATCGACTCCATCGAAGCTAATTAATAAAACCCACATTGAAATATAGACAAATATATACGTCGACGTAGCAATAAACACAAATGCTAACGAGAGCGATAGATATTTATCTATTAGAGTTATAGTCAACTAAATGGTCATTATACGGCAATTAAACATAATCAGATGCACCCTTATGTTAATTGAAAAGTATCTGTTTGAACTTGGTAATTGGTGTATTTAACAATTATAAGCGGCAGGCTGTTGACTTATAGCTGACTAGATGATGGTTTTATATTAACTTCGTTAAGTATTATATCCCATTCTTCATTACAACCCGTATTCCTTGTGAAGTGGAAACACAGGCTTTTAACAGTTCAATTTTGGTTTTACGCAAGTGCATTATGGTATTTCAAAGTTTTGGAGAGCGCCAGCTGATGCGTACTTTTCTGTTTTCTACTATTAACTTCATCAGTCGCGCAGATAAAAATAAATAAGAATGCTAACAGAACCTTTGCATGAATGGCATGTAAAAAAACGATAAAGCTCTTCAAAATGCTTGATTTAATTGCTCTTGCTATGTTCATGTAATAATTAATCAATGTTCGAAAAAATTAAAACGAAAAGAAAATTTCGACAACAATGAATCGTGATTCATAATACGGAAAACAGTGCATTTAACTCCAAAAGAATTAATCGTTTTCAGGAAGAGCCATTTGGCATAAATATCTCATTAGAGCAAGATTTATGGCAAAAGAGTCACGACATAAAAAAAACTTTTGAAAGAAACCTCGATAATTACTTGACAACATGCGATTGTCTATTTGTAAGTCGCGTTTTAATTTCCTTTTTTATTTGCCGCAATATATCATTTTGTTAATGACACCTGAATGAAGAGCTATCACGAAACAAATTGTGATAAGAATTTGTCATAAAGCTTGTCGATGCTATGTCAAAAACTATTCTTTTAAATATTATGATATGCCTTACACTTCGCGTTGATAATAACATAAGTTAATATTAGATTTGAGAAGTTTTAGGTATGATGTAGGTGATTGCTAAAATAATATTTAAAATCGAACTTTATCAACAACTAGCCCTTTTATTGAACCCCAAAAAGAAATATTTTTGTACTCAACAGAATTTTTAATTCGGAGCAGCTTTCATCGAGGCATGTGCCGTGAAATAAAAAAGTTTGAATTTGTATCCAGATTAAAGAGATAAGCGAATATTTTGTACAGGAAAGGTGACATTCGGTGAGCATGAATGTCGGGAAGCAACGCTAAATGTCCCAATAATTTATCGACGGCTTAGCTTCGCTTCATTTGCCTTAAACAAATTGTTAATTTTTTGATAACTATCATCCGGAACAGATGGTCGAAAACATGACAGTTTTGTTGTATTCAATTTTAAGCTCTATCACGTAAGCGGTAAGGTAGGGTTTTGAAAGTACAGTCTAATGTTTCTTGTTTTTTTTCTTAAGAGGTAATTGTGGCAGGCCGGCATGGCATGTGCCACAGTTATAGGACAGGTTCACCACATGTGGCGCAATCTGTTGCGAGTTATATCGATTTTTAAAATTTTAATAATTTGATGGGTTAATCGGTTATTTTGATTAATTTTGCGATTTGAAGTTCCCGCTTTGGAATTTAATATTGCCTATAACGATATCGTTTGTTTTTTTATTTTGTTATTGTCATCTACAAAGGAATAAGAACTTTTATTAAACATACATTCGTAAATTATATAAATATGTTTTAGTGAAAACATAAAGTGTTTCGTCCTAGATCTGTAGTAGCCACCCACATTTCTTAGTAGTTCTTAGATTTTTTAGAAGTAAATTTTGTGTTACCTGAAAACCTGTTACAAAACGTAATAATTTATTTGAATGTAGCTATACTTATATAACTACTTATCCTCTTCTATATAAATAATACAAAAACATAAATAAACTCTAATTAGCTTAATTATATTATATAAACTAACTAACGCGCCAAACTTTAATGCTCGAGAAATGTATGCGTCTTATAGTGAAGCGACATTTATCCGCAAGAGCCATTACGAAGTGCCGCCAAAACTGCCATTAACATAAAAGAAGAAACGAGAAACTACTTTCAAACTCAATATCAGAATCTTTTGTGTAGCAAATCTACTCTCAAAGCCCTCGGTTGGCGGCCATCCGTTAACACATTGATTATACATCAAGGAAAATAAAAAGAAAATAGCGCTACGAAAAAGCCGGCTGTAACGCAACGATTTCAATCAGACAAAACGTTTTACGTTTTTATGGTGGCATCGCGACTATCTCGTTCCGATACAGATTATTTCTCATTTGATTTATGGCCTCTGAATCTTCCAACGATATTATGTTTTGGTCATCCGTTCGATTCCTATTTGAATGCTGAACGCCGAATGGGGTGGCATGAGACGGGGGTGGCACTCGTACTATATTAATCTCAAATCCATTTGTCGTAATCTGCATTCGATATTAGAGGTTTAAATCTTCGATGTAAGGTCGAGTTTTCTTTTATGGGTAAAAGAGTTAGGACGGTTCTCAGATCGCTGGCCGATAGAGGTGAGAGATGAAACAGTAGCGTCGCATTCATTTTGACGATATATCGCGCCGTCCTTCTCTCGCGCCCTGCGGGAGATTGCGGTCCTAGTATGTATCAGATTTGGGTTTTATCGTTTTATTGCTTATTCTTTTTAGATTTTCAGCGGCGTAGCATATCATTTTGTTTTTAATGCGACCCATAAATAACTACACAACGGGTATGCGACTGTAATGGCGCTGTTAGGAGGATGCGGAAGTGATCGCTCATCGTAATGCTGAAACAAAAGTTTATTAAATTGAAAATTGCTCGCAAGTTAAATGACGTTCATCAATTCATTAATATCTTTCTGGATGAAGTCCAATAGTCTGGTTTATAAATTGCTTTTGGCTGTGGGGAGTAGCTATGAGTCTTAAAAATGAAAAAGTTTCATCAATAATCTCGTAAAGTTTGGGTGCTTAATTTTGGCATAAGTTGAAACCGGTTCAATATCTGAAGAGTGATTTTAAAGAGCAACGGGGTGATTTACTTGGGTAAGTATTTTGCAGCGAAATATTTTGTCGTCGGTTTGCCGCATCTGGCGTGGGTCCAGTCATTTGATGACAGCTTATGAATATTTTTGGCAAAATTCACCGTTTTGCCATTGGAAGGATATTTCGTGCTTAACTTTTTGCATCGAATTATGCTTTTTTAATTCACCCCATTGCATAAGATTTGAAGACTACTAAATGGCTAAGCGTATATAGATATTACTGCAATAATTGTTTTTTTTATATTTAATATGTAATCATATAACAATACATAATAATTTTCATTCAATAATTTGTTAAGCCTCTCATTATAAAGGCCTATCTTTAAAAACAACATAATTGATATTGAAATGAATGCCATGCTTGTCGTTAATTCTGCGGCGCATTAGAAATAAAATTTTCAAAAATGATTCCCAACTAGGAATTTGATAACTATATAGCATCACCAGTTCACACTACTCCATAATAGATGTCGCTAGGCAGCGGGCGGGCATAGGTCGTGCGCTCATTTCGCCAGGCCTCACCGCATGGGGCGCCACAATCGCCCATTGTTCTCTGCTCAGCATCAGTCTAAGTTCGATAACGCATAAATTCAACGGCTTTGAATCTTTTGTTTTATCTCTATAACGTATGGACACTGCGAAGTGAGTCCGTATGATACCTCGATGTTTGTTTTGCCTTTATTAATGAAATATGTCGCTACAGAGCCGTGCTTTATTTTATTTTTTAGTTACCATTTGTTATCACGACTTTATCTGCCGTAGAAGAGGGATGCATCGAAAAATAAATTATGAACGTATTGTTCGAGTCATTTCGAAAGAGGAACAATAGGAAGGAATAATTTTAGCTCTGGTAATAAATTTTGTATTAACGAGACTTGTCACGAGGATGTTGAAATCTTTTCAAACATTCCGAGTCCGTGTTGTCAAAGCTCTCATTTCGATTTAATTTCATGGATTAGAGGTACCTAATCCTCAGATATTAAGGACGGTTAAGTTCCTATATATTGGTAATAACTTCTTCTTTTAATATTACTTCCTGTCTCAGCGAAAAGCTTCATTCAAATTGTATCGTAATAAATTTAAGATGTACTATGAAGAAAATTGTGATGGATAATATATATGTTATAATCATTCTCATATATTATAATCATACTCAATATAAAATATAAGATAATCGCATTGATTCTCTTATCGTTATTTAAGTATTTAGATAAAGATAAAATCCCTTTGAATTAAAAAACATTGTGCACATTTCAGTGCTATAAAATGAGTAGCAATAACAATTTAATTCATATTGTAATTGTAGTAAAATTGTATCCTATAAAATTAAATTTAAATGATATACTTTTTTCCAACGATAGATTTATTAACTTTAATAGTGTAATACAACACATCTACACAAATAGATGGCTATCTGCATAACAAGTAAAATTCATTAATATACTAATTTTCTGTGAGAACAGATAACAGGTCATGCGTGCTCCAACCCTTCCTGAGGTCCGAGGGCCCGCGCGTTGTTAACACCAAATGAATGCAATAATTGTCACTCCCCATACCAAATGCTCCCAGCGAACGTTTGACAAGACATCTTAACATGGCTCGGATCTATTCGCAAATGTACATTTCGCAAAACTTTGTGCAACGCCATAAAGTAGCAACCAGTTTTTAATTCGTCGGAACGCGACGTTAACTTTTATGAATATTGCCGAGATGTAATCGGCAATTGTGAAAACGCTGCATATAATTAAATAAAGGTGCGTGAAGTGACCTTAAAACGTGTCCATACAATCTGTTCTACCCTTTGCTAACAAGCGAGGGTGACATAATCTGGAAACAAATCTGTACCAGCGCTGCATGTAAATGATGATGATTAATTTGTTCCTCAAATGACAAGAAGGGTTAAAGGCGAAGGGTAATTCTCGCACTTGTGGGAGTTATTCTGGGAATGCGATCTCGGTTGAATTTGCACTGTTTAATTTCCACTGTTATTCCCTGCCATTTGATTGCCTTTGTGCCCGAGAATTTGATGGAGTACAGATATTTCCGGACGAAGTTGTATTAATTACGAATTGGGAACTCGATATTGGTGTTCTTTATCTTTGATCAGCGCAGGGGATTTGTAATTGTAATTCAAATTATTTATTGCGAACGCTTTAATGTTTGATATATGTGGATAATTAAAATTGGCTTACTAAAAATTCTATTGCTATATACTTAGTCTGGCCATAAATACTGTTACACTTAATTATAAAAAAATATTACATTTGAATTTCGAAT
>NC_052108.1:5442255-5475451 GCF_012273895.1 Zerene cesonia
AGTAATAAATGTTATTTGCAGTTAACAATTTTCTTTTTTCTTTATTACAATATTTATGGCAAGACTAGGTATAGGTACTATTTCATAATAAAGTACGTCTACTTGTAATCTTAAAATTTTTATATATATAATTTTTAGAATAGAAATAATTTAATATTCCATTGCATTTATTATTGGTACTTATTTCCATTTCTACTATAATATAAGGAGTATAAATGACAAAAAAACAATTAAGAACTTCCTTCAATGAATTTTTCGCACCATTCACAAACACAAATTCTGCATTATCATCCTTCAAGCACCTAAACCAGCGGCCAATGGATACCCAGAACGGTAATAACAATGTCCAGAAAGTGAATTAATGATGCATTTAAGTAAAGACTCGGAAGTCCTTAGAATCGCCATAAGGGTTGAAACACGTATGGATCATAACGAACGATATCACGTCATTACTGGGAACACGTGAGATGAACGCAGGCGCACGTTTAATTAAGTCCAATATACACGAAGCTCTTTTATTAATACGGCCCTTAACTTTATGCATCTGTAAATATTTTGTTTAGTCACTGTAAAAAAAATGTACATTAATTGGGTCGTAATTTTATAAATACAAGTAATAATAATCTTGTATCTCAAAATATATATTATAATATGTATAACAAAATAAATAGTAAAAGCTTATTTAAAAACTTACGTGAAACTGTAACTTCTTATATAATCTAATGCCCAGTATGTATGTTAATCTCATTGAATGAAATACCCACGTTTTATTTGTAAACGCAATTTGAGATTAATGTTATATCTGCAACTTATTTTTCTTGCATATTGATGATACGGAATTGTTGAAAATATGTTTGTCTGATTGCATATTATAATGGCTATACTATATTGAATTACTGACTTCTATATAATAACCTTATCCCTTAAAAGTGGGCAATACATACAAGTGTTCATGGGCGGTGGTCGGTAATCATGAGGTGAACCACCAGTTCAGTTGCCCGCTTATACATGAAAAAACCAAAATAAAATGAAAACTTTCTTTGGCTTGTTGATCAAAAATCCTAAAGAATTTGGTGTATCGTAAGCCTAACGCCCTCATCTAAACAGCCAAAAAACAGTTCGTTAAAAGTAGTGCACGTGCAATGGTCGGACTTATTACATTAGATAAACATCGACTTAATTTTACAAGGAACGTGTAAACCTTAGCTCGGAATTCATAACGATCTCTTTAACATTAACGGCACGCTCGCTACTGGTTCTACCGACGTTTTTTACTATGCTACGTTTAATTGTTACGAGTCTATTATCGTGAATATAATCTGTGCTTCATGGGAACGTGTTCCGCCATTTTGACTTTTGTCGGTAAATTTTTGGCCGAAACCGACAACTCGTGTTTTCTCAGTAATGAAGGAGATAATAGCGTGATTGTGTGACACGGAACATTTCTTGTTATTTGAACCCTTTCATGTCGTTATTGTCATAACTGCTTTGTTAATAGCTATGTATATTACAATGGTCTCATGAAGGACGGTTTCGTAAGCTCATCGCTGCTCAAGTTTTGACGTTAATTTGACGTAGCGGTTTTTGGCCTTTGTGTTATGTTTAAATTAGTGGGTTTCTTAACTGGTTGACTTTTTAACCTTCTTGTGAGTGAAAAGTGGGGTATATTTTACCTGACTTTGAAGGAATGAAGTCGAAAAACATACATATGATCTACAGAATGCATAGGTAATTGAAGAAACGAGACGATAATACGAATAGAGGTCAGTAACTATCATTCTATTTTTAGTAATTTACTGTCTACCTTTCTTCGTCTTAAAACACATATTTATCTACAATATTAGCAATCTTCTCTACTATATTACAAATCGATTTCTGCCCTTTTAAGTGCCATTGTCTACTACATATCAAGCTTTCCATTTATAAAGACATGAAACTTCTGATATCAACTAATAAAAAACCTCGAATACAAATCTTAATTTGTTTTAAGAAATATTTTACTCACACTAGTTTTGATATCGCATTTGCTAATGAAGCAACCTAAATAGATAATGCGTTGGCGTCTGCCAAAGCAATAAGTCAGTACGTGGTATTCAGTTGTATTCATATTCATTAGGGCGCGAAGGGCTCGCCTGATTGCACAAAGAGCCGACTAATTCGCTCCCGTGACTCCGTCCGAGTTTAATACGCTTAAATCATTGTTACATGCTAACTCGTGTAATTACGAATGGGGAACTTGTGATGCTGAATTAGTACAATTTTTGCATATCCTCGTATGTTACGTGTGGGCGTGAGTTATGATTTATGGGTAAGTGTCTGGGGAGGAAAAAATGTAGCATGATATTGTTTTAATCAAATTTTGCTGTTCCTCTTGATACAGAAGTATTCCAAGACTTTAAATGTGTTTTTGTAGTGTATTAATATTCATTTTATATTCACTTGGAGAATTTTATAAAAATCTTTTATTTAGAATAGCTATATAATGTGTTGGTAATCTTAATTTTTTAATGTGAAAATAACAGAGAATAAAGCAACTTTATTCGGGTCAGAATGAAATTTATCGTTCAGGTCAATCAACCAAGGCCCTAAATAAGGTGTCGATACTCCGCAAAACACATTACCTACCAAAATATTCAGGTGCAAAAACACTGAACGCAAATGAAAAATTCATTTCTGTTCCAAAGAATTATTTTCGGTTCGAATAAAAATTTCAGTTCGCGAAACGTTGAATAATTAGTATTGTAGTTCCGTCCATTTTTCAAATTAAAACTTTAAAGGCATACTCTGTAGTAAATAGACATTTTCTTCCGTTGCAAAAAACAATACCTTCCTGAAATTCAGCACGCCATTGTCTATGCCTTTTACCTTTTTTTCTCTTTAAATAATCGTTAAAAGCGGGTACATTGTCGACCTGAATTTTAAAAGTATTGTACAGAAGTAGGCGTTGCCCTGTTGTGTTCGAGCTAGCTTGAATAAAACGGCAGATTAGAATATGCCTAGATTTTTAAAAATAGTGCTATTACTATTTTCTTTATGCTGGAATGAATGTTAATTTAAATTAAAAGTTTAAACACTATTAAACTATAAAGGATGCATATGATACATGTATAATTCTATTAAAATTATTGAATAGCACACATATAAAACACTACTTTGCGAGATCTAGCTCATTTCATTTTAAAGAGATCGAAGTAAAAGAGATGTCAATATAATCATTTTTTTAACCTGGTCACACACATTCTTTGCTTCTGTTCCATTATCTTTTGCGCGCTAAGGGAATGGAAAAATAATTTTTTTGTCACTTTCCTATATTTCCCGCAACACACGAGTAAGTACATATTGATAAACCACAACAGATAGGTATGTTAATTCAACAATGGTAGTTAGCTGTTCGAATCAATAGGGCGCGGGTACCTACGGTTACGGGCGAATCGGCTTAATTATTGAATTAGCATTTAAATGATATCGGTAACCGTTCATTTGTAACTAATACAAATGGTATGAATAATATTAGAGCCGTGACGCACGGCAATGTCGCCTCGTCGACGCGAATATTAAGTGCTTTTGTGTTTTAGCTCAAAGGGTGAGTTTTGTAACGGACGAATTTTCGAATATCGAATTTGACAAATTTGAATTTATCGATGGAAGTCGGCGCGCAGCTGTTGTTGTATCGTAGTTCGAATTTAGAACTATTTGTAATTAGAACATGTTTTATTTAAACTGCGGAGAAATAGGTGGAGGTAGTTCACAAACAACAATTTTTGTATGACCTTCAAGACATATAACATCTCAGTCTCCCCATGACCACGCTCGCTGTAAAGTATTCGAAACGTCGGGTAAATAATATAATGAATAAATCGCGTTTAATATCCGTTAAAAAGTTTTTAATTTCTAAATGTATAATACTCGCGTAAAATCAAACACAAGAAAATACTATGTTTTATTTGATTAATTTGGTTATTGTCGGTATTACCGTATTAGCTATTGTATATAAGTAGTTATCTCCATACGATGTACCGTTTTATTGTCGAATGAAAAGAAGTTGAAATATAGGTACTACGTATATGTTAATACGGATCTCCATTTTATCCAGCATTTTGCTAAAAGCTGGAGGCAGGTAAAGTTTAAACCGCAAATTTGTTGACGCCATCCAATATATATATAAAAAACCTTTAAAAGTTTATGTGTAAATAGATTCGATAGGTATCTTTTAATATATTTACTTTAACTTAATTTCGTTGTTGTACATTCGGCTTCTTTGTTTTTATATAAAAATCTTAATGACAGATTTGTTAAAATTGACAATTGCATATTTCAAAAAATGCGCCTGGAACATAACAAGATATAAAAGAAAATAAAACTTAGAGATAATCTTAATCAATATATAAATACAATACAAAACAATTTATTCATCTATGTACATAACATATCTTTTATTTAACACACAAACAACAAACCAACATAATGAACAAAGTCACGTGTAAAATAAAATTATTCTAATAAAAAAACAAACTTTAAAAACTTTTAGTATTCAGCATACCGTTGCAACATTAGCTACTGTGAGAAAGTGGGTACGTGATGTATACAAATTGCTTATTGCACGCCCTTTCATCCCTAATTGATTCCCTTTTATTCTCTTAATATTATTCGTTAGTTTGTCTGGTTTTAAAAGAGTTGTGTTTGATTTAGAAACGGATTCTTGTAGTAAGAATGAATGAATTTTAGAAGAAAGCTTGAACATTTCGCTTCTCATATAAGAGAAGAAGGTAAATAACAACGGTAGACATATAATAACGTTGTTTTAAGTAATAGAGTATAAAATAACTAAAACGAAAAGTATATGTATTTGGATATATAAAATAAAGAATAAACAGTGTGTTGTAACTTAGTCTTTGAATAGCCGTATAGATAGATAGATACCCGTATAATTGTTGAAAAAATCATATTCTATTAAAATAAAAAAAATAACGTGCGTTTTAACAGTCACACTTTTTATTATTGTCGCACTGATCGGTTGGCGTAAAAGATTTATTATAACACTAATACAAGCCATGTAAATACTTTATCATTACACCAAATACAAATTACATACAACATAAATTTATTCACAAAAAATCTAATTAATTCAATACAAACGCTATAATAATTAATTATGTTAATTCATGAGCGTCCAAAAATATCTCAACCAATTTGTTTATTTACTCACCGAATCATTAAGGCTGAAGAGAATCAAGGAAATAACATTTAATTCTATTTAAAGGCCATTAATTCTATGTAAATAAATTCATGACCCATTGAAGGTAACGAATAATTAAATAATATCATGTATTTCGCCGGCTTATGCATTAGAATCAATATTTGTGAATACGACTCATTAATTCGTTTATTTATTGTCTGTACCATGGAATTATTGTTGGGTATTACAAAACGATTTATAAGGTTTAGTTGTCCTATGGTCTTAATCATTATAAGTTTTTTTTTTTACCGCTACTTACTAAATACAAACTTGAATAAAATATTTTTTTTTATTCAAGTTTCATTAAAACAAAACAAAGCGTTCTCTGCTAATTACTAAACAAAAAAATTGTTGTAATAGTTTATGAATGTATACTCCAAATCTTATCTGGTTTTTAACAAATGTAAAATGGCAACTGGCCGCTTACAAAAAATATGTTTTTTTTTCTCATCTGTGTTACTTCGAAATGAGGTTTTATTTCATTAGTACACCGGACATTTACCCCCTCAAAGTTAGTGATGTTTAAATATAGGCGTACGAAACTAACTTTCCTATTAATACTCTACAAAGGCAGACAAGATCGTCAATTAAAGCTAACAGCATTCACACGAAGGGGCTCCAACAATTTAATTCAACTTGATGAGTGTACTCGTAAAAGTTTTAAATTAACCACGCATGTTAAGGAATCTCATTTTAATCGCAGTTCCGTCAGACTCGGTTAAAGTAATATGGGGGGTATCGAGTGTGAAGCTTCGCCCTTTGAAGTCAGCCTTTGCGAAGTTGAAAACTCACCATGTATTGGAATTCGCTAATTATGCAATGTGGCTTTGTACCAATGTTACAGTTTTGCAGTATTGAGTTAGTGGGATGTGGGTAGGAAATCTTCGTCTATTCCACGGCTATCGGGATCATTGTGAAATATCGAAATTTATAAAATACCTACCTACCTATCTTTAAGAAAAATGTTTATGTGAATTGCAATTCGAATTATAAACTACCTTTCCGCCCCCGGCTTCACCCATGTAAACAAAATATAAAAATCCTCGACAGAACCGGTATTTCCGGGATAGTATAACGATAAATTTTCTATGTTTTTTCTCGAGCCTCAAACTATATCTGAATCAAATTTCATCCAAATCCATCCAATCTTGAATAATAAATAGTTTAATTAGTTCTATTACTACGACTACTTCGTTTCTATTTATAGATTCTTCCCCTATGTTTAATTTATTTGGACACGTGATAAATTCAACTTCGTTGCTTTCGATTATAACCTCTTTATTTCAAGAAACGGTAAAATGTAATGTGTCCCATACACTTCTTCCGCTCGTCAAGAGATGGCGCCACTCGCCGCGACCATGCGCTGACTGCTCGCAGGCAAATGACATCATAATCTCAGCAATGTGCCGTACCTACAACAATTACTTAAGCAGAGTATAATAATTCCCGTGCGAAAAAAGGCCTGCAGCTATATTTTTAATGCATTCTTGGAGACAGAGGCGAGGCGTGGGCCGAATCACAATTAGGCGAGCGAAACGAGTGAATGAATGTTCTGAAACACGAGAAATTATTGTTATGTTTGCGTATTTGAACTTATGCAGGTACTGAGTTTCTGCGTTTTGATTTCGTTATTAATGTTATAGTGGATTGTTTCGTTTTTGTTAGTCTCTTTCCTTGTGAGTGGATTATCTATAATATTGATGTATTGATGCCTTCTTATCATACGTTGCTTGTTTACTTGTCCTCCTGTTTGTATTTATTTCTTTATTCAAAATAAAATCAACTGGTCGTCGACCGGTCGGACGTCCTAGATACAGATGGAAAGACGAAGTAAGGAAAGACCTGCACTCCATTCAGACTGAAAACTGGCAAGAGGTGGCGCAGGATAGGATCAAATGGAGGCTCTTATTGTCGGAGGCCAAGAGAAGTAAGTAGTAAATATTCAAAATTAAAGCATATTTTATGATGAGAAAAAAAATACACCTATAGATTTTTATGGGTATGTTTCAATATAGAAACACCCTGATAGAACTTATTACTTTATTATGAAGATAATGAAATGTTTAAAATACATCAAAATAATTAAAGTTCGAAATTGCTGCTGCTTTTTATTTATCAATTTATTTAATTTTTAGTTGTATAGCATTGAAATGCTTCATAAAAAATTCTTATCAATTTATATTGATAATATTTTATTCGAAAACATTTAAATTACTTACTTGATCATCGAATAGTCGCGAGTCTATAAAAATAAAGAAAAAACAGGTGTAGCTAACTTCACTTCTTATTTAATGCACCATAATATTACAGTAAAGATGTGTTTGTGTTAATTAAATCAATTCCAAATTAACAATCCAGGTAAAGCCGGGCTGTGCTACTTGTTTTGTATAAAATTTAGTGTTCTAAGTATAAAATAAACAGTAACAAGGTAATTAAGTATTCTATACGAGATATTGTTAAGACAGTACATGTGTATCAGGTTACACGTTACGTAGGAATTAATGGTTTGTTGGGTGCACGACACGTTTTTGTGTGAAGTTTTAATGTTAATAATTAAGCTGACAATAGTCGTTAATGAAATAGAAGGATTATAAATACGAGAAAATTTCAAATCAATTCAATACAAAATTATTTATTGAGCACCAAGCCATACATAAATAAGTGATACATATAAAAAACTGACACCACAAGAGCACAACAGAAATTTTGAATTGCTTTTTACAATTATTTGCTACTAAAATAAAACAGTTAAATGGATAATACATATGTTCATATAAGCGTGAGTAAAAAACACATATCTAACTAAAAACAGAGATAAAAAATCATCTGGTAATAATCGAAAGGTATTAAAAATGCAACCAAAATAAAAACCAAGATAGAACAATTGCATTCACTGTTTCTTTAAAAAATCAACCATCTATTCTTTATCTAAATTAAAGTTACATACATCTCTTTTTTAAAAGAACATAATGAAAGTAATCTACAAAGAATATAAGTACCGAAGTAATAGGGTATCAAGCTACATCGCTAACACGTAATTCGTGTGTATAGGTTAATCACCATTAGGTACATTCGTGTCCGTGTAATCTTTAAAAAAATACTTATTTTTCTAAAAGGACATCCTGCATGTTGTACGCACGTATCATTTTAATGAATGGGCGCGTAGGCACCGCCTTTACCTTAATAAAATTGTCATAAACCTGAGATAAACTTCGTTAAAAAGAAAAAATATATTGAAGAGTCAACGTACTCTATTGTTAAATTTTGAGTAGGTCGAAAATAACCGAAAGCGACAAAGAACGACTGTTTAAATAATAAATTATTTAGAAAGGTTTATTAAATTATGTTGTATTTCACTAGTTAAATAGGAAGCATAAAGCACAATGTATTCTTTAAAATATGACTTACTGACTCTGCTTGGTGCATGAAATTTATGTACCTATGCTATTTTATATTGTGAAGCGAAAAATATACGAGTATCATTAAATTATCTTTAGACACAGGAGATTGTTATTTAATTAACAATAATGCATTATATTTATTTGATTTTCATAACATAATATTTTTATTCTAATTGTTGACATTACTTTGAAGAATTAATCTTAAGTTTTTATCAGAATAACATTATCACGAAAGCCTAAATTATGCAATGAAAATAAAGATAAAATTCCTTTAAATCATTCTATTTGTCTATTATATTTATTTACATCCGTCCGTAATAATACTATATTGAAATTACTTCAAAATTAGTGTCACCTTAATACCATCAAAAGGAAAAGTTGCCAGATAAAGTATCTTGTTAAGTTATCCGAGTAATAGTCATGACATTTTAATAACTTCTCTATTTTATTGCATTATAGACCCTTTGTAGATCGAAACTAATTTACAGAACGTAATAGGCTGTTCAGGTAATGTTTGAAACCACAAATCAAAATGCAAGAGATATTCACGAGCGGTGTAGGCGGATATTTGGACGAATCCTATAAAACACCTAGGCGTTTTACTTATAAAATAATCTTTAATATATATTTGTTATAATAATTTGGAAAATTTAAATAAATTATGCAAGCTATTACTTACATTATTAAAAATTTCCGTTTTTTACTTTATTTATTTTTTTGCGTTTACTTTTATATCCAATACATGCATGTAAATAAATCTTGCTACATGTAATAATATCTAAATTTATACGGAAAGAAAAGACGTACGCAATCTTATACAGAAAAAATTGTTAAATCGTTACATAATATAAAGTTTTTAAAGACGTACAAACACGTAAATTACATCTAATAGATACAGTTCAATAAGTTCTTCATTGACGTTATATTATATATGTATATAGTCCATTAGAGATAGCTCGGAAATGTCAAAATAGTTAAAATATATATCGTTTACATCGTACAATTGCGCGGTGTGGGATTCCTTCTACTTTATGGGCATTGCGGCGTGGGTTTGACGTCTCGGTGGTCCAGCGATTGGAGCTAATTATTACCTAGCGCATACATTACGTTATCTTTATTAGTTATTCTTCTATCGTTCCATGTAAATGGAGGTAATGTGGCGTTGGATTTGTTGTTCACGATCTTGTTCGTATGTCTTCAATGTGATGTGAAATTATGCATCTTTTACGATACTTCATTCATTTGATATGTCAAATACGATAAGTGTAAGCGTGCAAGTTCTTTGTTATCTTTTGAGATATTAGCTGGAACTATTTCATATATAAGCGAGCTTAAAGTACAGCTTCAATCAACTAACCTAAATATGGTCCATAGATATTTATTTTGAAAATTTCCACTTCTTACTTTACCTTCTACTCACTTATAATACTTTGATATGAACTTCCTAAACCGATTGCTTACTGAAGAATGCTATATTATAATACACAGTTTATACTAGTAGTTAAATTAAATTTTTTACATCATAGCGGGCAACTAAGCTGGTGATTCGTAAGATCAAGCGTTACAAGTTCGATTGTCACTCAAAACTCGACGAGAAATTTAGCATCCGTCAATTTCAAGTGACACAGATTTACAATGAAAGCGAATCAATCGCTTTAATTATTTCAATTATTATCGAGAACTCCCAATTAGAATCGGTGGCCACCAATTATTATGACAGCCTTGGGTAGTCATTAGTTTGCCAATAGATTATTGATTGGTGCTGATTGTTTCTAGGCATCGGGTCATTTGCTCGAATCTCTGACGCTTTTAATGGCTTATATAGACTAATTGCACAGACCAATGTGTACAAGCCTATTCAACTTTATCCACAAGTCTTCAAATAAGACGTTAAATACAATCGTAGTTGTAATTCTATGAAGTACTATCAAAATAAAATTAATTGCATTCCCCTATCATGTATGTATGTGTTATCACTTTTAATTGTGACATTATGCTTCTGTTATTAGTAAAATAAGGTATATCATGATGATTTTTAGGATCAATGACGCAAATTAATTTTACATTGTCAGGTGCATTCAATGAAAAGTTGTTGCACCTAGTTCACCTAAGTAGAAGAGTTAAGAAATCTAGGTATAACAAACGTTATACCTAATTCCAAAATACAGCCATCTAATAAGACGGATAGAAAATGCAAACAGAGTAGATTGAGGTCAGGCAAAAACGCCGTAATTAATTATCTACGAAGCGCTAATGCGACGCATCTGTGAAAGTATTGCTCTGCACAATTAGTGGCTACATACAAATTGCTCGTCTATTTGTCATGTTGTCTCTGAGTGCTTTGAATTACGTATAATTGATCGCCAATGTACGCACGTGATTCAATGGAGATATATATTACTTCGTATGTCAAATAAAAACAACCCTTCCTCCTTATTAAACATGAAGTCCCGTTTCTCTAGAACCAAGTGCACTTCATATGACCTATGCTTTTTACTACATAATAACTAACTTAATCTTCTAACCTAGTCAGTAGTACTATCTTTCAGTCTAAAATTCCTAATCAAAATAATCCATTTGTATGTAATT
Source organism: Zerene cesonia (assembly GCF_012273895.1). Classification (NCBI taxonomy): domain Eukaryota; kingdom Metazoa; phylum Arthropoda; class Insecta; order Lepidoptera; family Pieridae; genus Zerene; species Zerene cesonia. The sequence continues at coordinate 5,453,482 of NC_052108.1, forward strand.
AATCATAAACGTGCAAAAGCAAAGTAAAGCTCCTCACTCTAATATAATACATATTTGTCTACAAAGTAATCTTAGTAATACGTCTACCAAGCCTTAATAGTCCTTAAGTAATGAACTCCATGTTGATTATATAATTTTACGCGGAAGAAACTACTAATGTATGGAAAAATGCGAGTTTTTGGACGCCCCATCAATTTATATTAGTACGGTAATAGCCCAGTACACACGCCACCCCTACGATATTAGAAAATCTATGTTAAAGTTGTGCTATAAGAAAATTTCAAGCCTATTAGGAGTTGCCGTGACGATCTTGTGTAGAAGGACGGAATAGTCAAGACACGAAAATAATATTAAGGAAACTAATATGAAATTAATCCTCGAAATAGCAGTTTTATTTCGATGTTTTATTATCTCTCCTAAAGTCACGTTAAATATGACAAACGTATAAATATAGAAAAGCGTAAGAATATGTAATTTCTAAAAACGTTGTTTTTTAGAAATTACAATTCTTTTTGAAATCCATGAACAATTTGACATAATATTACCCCTTAGTCTTGTGCGAATGTTGACAACCTAAAATATTCCAACATCTTTATGTAATTTTATCTGTTCAGATAAGAAAAGTTCATTTTCGTTCTTTAAAAATATTTATGGGGTCGCATCTAAACACTTTATTATTTCAACAATTTCTACCATATTACATGAAGCAAACATTTGCATAAACAAAATTCAGCATTTATAAAAAATAGTGCAAAATTTCACGTCATATTCGATATAAATCTAGTCGATAAAACGCATACACTTACTATTTTTTTATACAAAATATAATACGTCATCATCATCAGTCTATATATTTGTTCCCACTGCTGGGACACAGGCCTCCTATGAGACTTCAGGCCATAATCCACCACGCTGGCCAAGGTGCATGTCGTCGAAATTTTAATTTCCTTTTGAAATATAATACGTACCTAGATCAAATATAAAGCACCAACATTCGATAGTCGCGTTACACTCATATGCACGGACTAGATACTATAGCGAAGTTAATTTCTGTATTGTTAGCCGATAGCCGGTTAATAAATTAGAGAACTCCCACGACTCCCTCCTTGCTACTTACTGTAATTATAAGAAAATGTTAAGGCTATGTTAGATTTTCATACAAAGCAGCGCAAAGTTATTCTTTGAAGAACCTTTATTATACAATGAATAGATAAAAGCACTGTTAATAATTTGAATAAGAAATTTCTTATAAATGGGACTTTATAATTAGTATTCCGTTGTAATATAAGCTGATAATTTAAATTGTTCTTAAAATTTATTGGTTTCTTCTACTAATTCAATGCTTTATTATATATATTTTTGCCTGAAATAATTTAATTCATTCATTGATATAATTTGAATATTTACCTGTACTACTAGACTTACTACTTTTTATGTGTTTTGTATGTTATTTATTGAATTGCTAGTCTAGATTCTAGATTAACACAATTAATCATTCCTTGTTTTCCGACAAAACCATTAGAACCAAGCTGTGCGTTAGTATATAATATGAGGGAAAAGATTCAAATCAATTGATAAATAGTTACATTGATTCGTGTAGTAGATACTAAAATACGTGAGTAATTGATACGTTATACAAAAAAGTCTTATAAGAAATATTATTTAATTTATTAGACAAATAAACACACGCACCGACATATACAAAAAACATCGCGTGCTCTCGCAACATTATACTATTGTCATAAGGGCTAATAGATGTAAGAATCATACAATAACAAAATCGGTCTTTTAGTCTTTAAATTGTCATTACCTACAGCTTTCCATGCAGACTAATCAATGTCGTATTAAGAATTATTTCCTACTGTCGTTTGTGAATGGCTAAGCACACATTATGGCTATTCTGTAATTGCTTGCTGTTTATGGCAATTTTTTTCTTCATTAACTAGTTAAAAGGTTGTTTATCGAATTTAACGACGCACGGATTGACATTCAAATGTGGAATAAGTGATGGTTTGTTGTTTATTATTACTGAAGCGATTTTATATTATTTTTTCATGTGATTGAAGTTTTAATGTTACCTTGTTATCGTATGTTGAAAGTTGTTTTTTTTTTTATTAATAACACACCTAGTACAGCACACCCTGACTAATATCTTCAGCGCACTCATACACACACACTTTCCCACTCATATCAATAAAAAATGTCTGCATATACAACTTTTTGCTTGCAGATTTAAACAATTTTCATATATTGTTTCCATTGGTTATCAAAATAACTCTTTACGAAACAAATATTATATTGTTTTCTTTAATAAGAAGAGTTTGACAACAATAAATAACGGAGCTTGCAGTGAGCACACACAACGCTACCGTATTGATAACCTTGTCTATATCCGAAATTTGTTTAATACTTAATATATCAATACACGATCTGGGAATTTAAATCCATTATATGAGTCCAGATATCTATTATAACGCTATGAAACTAAAAATAATGTTTAATTAAATGTTTCGTCATTTTTCAATGTCGCTTAGCGTTTTTTTTTTATAAAAATCATAAAATGATATAAGATTCTAGGATTCTACAACTTCACGCAAAAATAAATCACTAGCACAAAGTACGCGGTTAAAAATCAACGATTTAACGATAAAACTATCAACTTTCAAATCATAACAACTCGTATCAAATGAAATAAAGTCCTATTTGGTATTTTTATTGCAGGCAACTTTTAATTTGCCTTAGTCTCTATGCGTGATACAAAGTCGTTAGATTTATATAGCTTTTTTCGTATTTAGTGACTTTCATGTCTTATAAAACCTACTTACTCTGAATTAGTTACGGATATTATATGGCCATTGCTACTCGTCCGATGGTTAGGAGAAATATACATCCATATCTATACTTAATTTACAAAGCTGAAGAGTTAAGACGCGCAAATTTCAAGAAATACTGGTCTAATATAGACTTTCTTCCATCTGACAATGAAAGAAATTATCAAATCTTAAGAACAATCTAGTCCATATATAGGGGTATATAAGCTCACGTAACACATGAGTGAAATCGCAGGGCACAGCTAGTTATAGTATAATATAACTTCAAACATACTAAAATATTACATCGCAGCGAAAGCGCACAACTGATGATAAGCGATTTACTCATAAAGACCTACTGCCACTATGTAGGGATAAGGAAAGTCCACGAAAGAAGTATGATGTCTCATTAACGAAAAATGTTACAATAATATCTTATTCTGCCTCTTAAAGCATAATGGTTATATACACAAAATATTAATGTACTGTGATTTAATTGTTTAAAGCAATACATATATAAGAAATAATCAGCTCCACGTTTCTCTTCTATCTTAATAGGAAGTCATCTTTTTGGTCCTCAATTCTAGAACTAGGTATAATATCATGAACTGAAGGTATTTGGAGTCATTCTTGAGAACAACGTCCTTAGTACCATTACGTCTTTATACTTAACTCGAAATAAATGCGAAAGTTTGTAAGGATGTGTGTGTGTTTGTTGCTCTTTCACGCAAAAACGATTTGCACGATTTGAACACGCGTTGCAATTAAATTTGGTACGTACAGCTGAACAACTGTAAAAACATATAGGTAGCTTTTTATCCCGATATACGTACGGGATACGGACTTACGCGGGTGAAACCACGGAGCGCAGCTAATTATTATAATAAACCAGTTCGTTTCTTTGATTTTTTTCAACTTCTTAACTTCATATACTGTCAATCAAAAAACCAATATGGGGTATAAGGTGAAATACTAACAGGTCAATATCATTCTTAATTTATGTTACTTAAGGTCAATTAACAAAAAGGGGTGTGGTAATTAAGTGAATTCCCATATTTTTCATTATGTAAATTTTGCCTAATTAAGTTCGGTGTCAAAGGCTAAGTAAATTTTAGAACAAGAATAGGAACGAGTTAGTAGCGTCAGCACATAAGGTAATGTGATAATTTTAATTTTGATTTTTAGTTTAATGCCATTCAAATGCCTTATAAATTTAGAAATTTTAATAGATTAAAACAATTAAATAGTCTAATCAAAAAGTTTACTTTAATTAAGAATAAAGTGATCAAATTGAATCTATTTTATGCAATTACTTCCTACGCGTGCAGCGAACGTGCAGTGAATGTGCGTGAGTAGCGAACAATTTCCCATCAAAATTTGATTGGTTTTTTTATAATATTTCGAATACGATTAATATATCATTATCTGTATTATACAGAGATTGTATATTCTTGGGACACATAAAACACTTTGATTAATTTATTAATCATTGCATCACTTTATTTTGTCGTTAAAATGTGTTGCTGATTGTTGTTGATCGGCAGTTAGAATACTTTTAATTTTAGACAATAAAATTACTATTTCTCTAAAAAATCTTTCATTACGAAAACTTACAAGCCTTAAGAAGCATTCATATCTATAGGAATATAACAAATGCGCTGTGCTTTGTTCTGTGCGCTGTGTTGTCGTTCTGCAAGAATCGCTAAATATTTTATGATTATTTTACCTATAGTCCTTTTTTCAAACGAATATATTAAAAACAAAATAGAAAAACCTTTATAAGTAGTTAAGAGCAAATGGAAATTTAGAAAACTAACATAGCGTTATTATTAAAAAAAAAACTAAATTAATAACAACAATTGGACATATATTTCCAACTTTCATTTGATCCTATTATAACAACAAGTATCATAACGATTTATATATCAGATAGTACACTGTTATAATCTTATAAATTGGTACCATTTGTTCTACATTTTTGACATCAAAATTTACATCACATGTGTCTATGGAACTGTCAGTAATGTACCACGTGATTGTATTGCAAATATGAATAGAAAACGTTAAAAAGCGAGTCGCAATTTCATTGTGTGCTAAAGAATTATGACGTATGTGAAATCCGTATTCAAATCGTTTAACAGATAGCAAGGAAATTGCAAACGATTTAACAAAATAGGCTTTCAAGCTTTCATATCTATTCTGTTGACTAAGCGTGTCTTTAAAATTGTCTTGCAAATCGTTTTAAAATGTTGAAAGCAGCGAATTAAATGCTAAATTTTATTTTGTTACTCAATAAATTATGCAAATATCTGGTAAAAGTTCATATTTTTTAAATAATTATCTTCTACCAAAAATATTACTGACGTCCCTGAGGGAAGGTACCATTCTATGAAATACCCACCGGTTATTGAGTCACAAAAGCACCTTCTTTTCGAGAACGGTTAAAAGTTGTAGCTTATACCGTCAAATTTAGGTTCTGCTGTCATTGTTTATTAAAGAAATAAAATGTTATATTGTATTTATATTTAAATTAAAGAATGTACTAGATGTTAATATCTGTGACAAAAGATGAACCAAACAAAAAATAAACGTAAAACAATAATGATACCGTTTCCTTTAGTTTTTGAAAACAAGAGTATAAAGTGTATAGTATATATTCGTATTAATATATTGTTTTGCTAGCCGTACACTAATATTAGTATATAGTAGAAGTCGTCAAGCAAAATATATTTCATTTAATTGATATGTAAATGCTATAACGATTAGAGAAATCTACATAATTGTATTTTAAACATTCAATATCTGTTGATCGGGTTAATAACAGTTTGAGACCTTATCTGTGTGGGTTCATTAATAATTACAGTATAAATACAAAAAAACCTTTAGTTGCGTTCATGTTTACAGGTAATAGATTTAGTTCGGTACCTACCTCATGGTCGGTGCGATGATAATTAGTATAGATATCTACTTATACCTACTGTGATGTTAATAATTTATAATGTTTATTTATTACGATGTATTTACAGTTCTTAGTATGGCCCTTAGAAACAGAATATATGTATTCAACATATACTATACGTATACAGAATATATGAATATTATTAACACAATGAAATTTAAACAGGTACTTTATGTATGTATGGAAGCCAGTTGTGGCTTAGAGGATGGAAACTTGAATTTCAATGAAAGTATTTTTGTTCATTATTTTATTTATTTGTTCATTACCTATCTGTCTATTACCACAGCGGTGAAGGGAAACAACTTAAGAAAAGTGGTTTGTCAAAAATATTACATCATAATAAGACAGCTGCCAAACCGAACTTGGCCATAGATTGGTCAGAATGGGGGATGATGGCCTGGACGTGTGTAAGAGACCTGTCTTTGCAGATGTGTCTTGTAATATGAAAATAATTTTTATTTAAATCATCTTATATAAATTATCTTAAAGAGAATTTGCCATTTCTCACTCGTAGGGAAATACATAATTTTCATTATTTCTTTGTGCCACCACCACAAACCATTTGAATTAATATTTAATATGAATATGTGTGAGAAATTTTGAAAGAATAGAAAAATTCGATCACGAGGCAGGATTCGAACCTGCGTATCTTGCCTAACCGTAGCAACGGTTAGTTGCTACGGTTAGGTTAGGTTTTTTCTATTCTTTCAAAATTTCTCATTTATAAAGCATTTCAATGCTATAAAACTAAAAATTAAATGAATATGTGTTTTAAAATAGATCTAAATATATTCCAGTTGACAGATAAACGTATCTACATAAACTAGATAAGACTTATAATGCCAAATTCCTGTGGAAAAACCCAGTAGCTAAAAGACCAGAAATGACTTTTGAATATTATGGGAAAAAAATCTACAAATACTACTACATTCCAGACAACATTCTTCTGAATTATCATATTACTGAAGTTTAATAATTTATGACGCTATTATTTATCTTTAACGTACGTTACCAAATTCTAAGAAGGTTCTCAATTCTTCTGTATGTTTTGTGTTTTTGCTAAACTATTATTCAGTTATATACCGTGTCGTGGGGTTTTAACCGATTGGCGTGATTCTTCTTGTGTTTAATAGAAAATCATTGGTGTGATTTTGGCTATTTTAGAATATGAATTGATATCTCTTCCTTCTTATGAGGTGGTTTATATGAATAGGACCTAATGTACGTAGGGTTATGGCAATGTTAATAAATAAAAAAAACATTTATTTCTTTAAAAAATTATTTCTGCTATTAACGTATTGCTGTTTGATAATTGTTAATTCTGTTCTTATGTATGTATGTTATGTGTATGTATATTAATATCAAGTATAGCATATTATATACCTAACTTTTTGCCCGCGGCTTTAACTGCGGAAGCAAAAGAATGTTGTAGAGTCCAGGGGTTTTCCCATATTTCCCCGTCGTCATATTTTCTGTATGCATTTCGATAAAAAAAAATCAAAATCAAACTATTTCAGCCAAATCGGCCCAGTAGTTCCTGAGATTAACGCGTTCAGCAAAGAAACTGAGCTCCATATATTCAATTATAGACTTACATTAGAATATCGTAAAATGTCTCATAGTTCGTACTTGCATATTCTACACGCATATAAACAATATGAGTATTCGAAAACTGCAAGGAAACGAAATCAGACGTCGCGATGACTACTTAAAATGGGTACGTCGGGAGGAAATCAAATTGTAAGTGTATATGTCGATACTGAAATGTCATTTGGATACGACGTGCAACCGCAGGGCGGAATGTGTTTAGCAAGTATTCAATTGAAATAGTGGGTGAAAATATTTTGTATTTAAAATAAACGTCATATATTTTGCGATGTCATTGAGGCAGTAGCTTGTTTGTATTTTTTATTTTTAGAACAATGACTAGGTTAGGTTAGATTAGTATCCTATTTTTATGTATTTAAAACTAGAATTCCCGCAGGAGATCTGGCTTCAGAGTTTTCTTAATTTAAGTAGTACTCAAAATGAGTTGGTTTTCATTAGAAACATTCGTGTTTCTCGAAATTAAAAAAAAAACTGTTACTAACCGGACTAAATGTTTTGATAAATTGCAATTATATGAGGATTTATTACTATTGAAAAAATAGTCTTTGCCGTCATGGTCTATGGTCTAATAAAAAATATCTAGTGGCGCTATAGCCAAACGCACATTCATAATAGCTTTTCCTGAAAAACTTCTATTTTCATCATAAAAGTAACTTAATATCTTGTACAAACAAATGCGTAGCATTTATTCATTTATAGTTCTTCTAAGTTAAACTCTAATTTGAACTTTCTATTCTTAAGACACGTTAGATTATCCGTAACAAAAAGATCATATAATTTCCTTATTTAAAGACATAATCCAAGTCACATTTCCGAGTGTCAGTTGTGACAACAAACTCATACAAATTATGTAATCATCATGCATTGGAATAGCAAGTTATTCGGTTCGATATTTGTAAGAATTGGCAGGAATCGACGTGTCGACCTCTGAAATTACTTCCACAATTGGGTTCAAAAATATGAATAGTGAATCGAACTGCCCGGGCTCCACATGATTTTTGTATTCAGTTTGGGGCCTCAGAATTATTGTCGAGATTCATTTAAAAAATTCAGTACAATATAGAGGTTATAAGTATATTTCAATGATATAGAAATATTATAAGGACATACATTTAGAAAGAGGACAATTAAAGTTGTGCCGACATCTGATGATAAAGCCAAAATTTAGTTAATCATCAAGTTAGGTTTATAAATTGGTTTACACTAATAGTCAATCCATGAGGTCTTATTTCTTCTTTATTATTTAGCGATTCCGTGCAACTATAGCCATGAAATAGGAGACAAATTGGTATTATAATAACAACGCATGGGATCATTCTAATCAGAGTATAAATTACCTTTTAATTTCGGTACAATAATGTTATGTAGAGGATACTTTTTTATTGCATATTTGTAACGTTTTCAAAAACTGCTGGATTAAATGGAACGATTTCAAAAATTTCGATACAAGAAAGCTGAAACTTCACTGAGTGATATAACCTACATATGTGCCACGGACGAACAGTTAGTAAGTAACTAAGTAATATCTGAGGCCCCAGTCCATGGTGTCAATAGCTCTAACTCCGGCTCTGCCTTCCTGTCCTACTGAACAACGCTTAAGAAAATTCCATGAATGCAAAATAAGCCACTAACAACATAAACGTATTGTCTCGGTTCGTGTTCGCTTGATTAGAACTTATTGTAGATTGTATGGTTGTATGGTTGTATGGGCTACTTTTGTATGTTTATGATTAGGTGAACATAGCCTTTATATGGGTTATAAATTTTATTTTAGCTGTTGATTATGGGTTTTAGGATCGGTAAATAGTACGTTATGTAGTAAGATTCGAAACTAGTTTATTTTTTAAGCGATTTTCGATATTAACTTACAATAAATAAATAAAAATGTTTGACCGTATAAGTACTTCTAACACAACACTAGACGCAAAATGTATATAAAATTTATCTTATCAATCTTCTTAAAAAGTCGTACTCTAGTATAATTTTATTATATAATCAGTTTTCATTAATATATATTAATAGGGTTTTGTTTAAATGAAAACACTTAACACAATAAAAAGCTTTTAAAATCTTACTTTATTCGTAAAAAACTCGCGCTCGAGTAATTTCAATGACACACTTTGTCACAACAATCGTAAAAATAATAAAGTGCGCATAAAGCCATTAAACGCGAACAGTTATCAAACAACGATAATAATTGCTGTCACAATAAAAATGTTCGACGTAAGAACAGCAACAATATAGAAGGAACTCGGCCGCGTGGCAAAACTGGATAACTTTTAAAACGTTATATGGACGGCAATAAAACGTTCGTTCCCGTACGAGCACAATACTTGCAGAAATATTTTTGAATACGGAATTAGGTTTGCCAAAAGCGCGGGGAGCAGATAAGGCAGAAAAAAAAAACAAATTTGTAACGGGTAAAGTTTTTGGAGGCGGAATGTCTCCCTTGGGTGCTGAATCTTCGTCGGCGCTGGTCGTAAAACGCGGGACGTGGGCAACCCGGCAAATTTGTCCTGAGAGCGACCTATGACGTTTTGATGGAACGCTCCCTGACTGATTTGACGTGCTCCAAATTCATATTCATAACCGGACCTTATCAACTCCGATCGTAACATCAGAACGCTGCGACATTTGCTTTTTAGATTAAATCCTAACGTTTCATACGTTCACCTTGACTTCAATCATACAGCAATTTTAAATAAATAACTAACAGACCATGTCCCTCGCATGATGCTCGCCTCTTCAAAAGAATGGCTCCCGTGTCTAAGCTATCTTGTAGGAATTTTAAATTGGACGAATCGCTCAAATGTAAATGGTTTTCCTTTATACCCCATCCTCTTGGGCTGCCCACCCCCGTCTATTGCGCGCCTAGAGGCGACTGGCATACCAACACACACGCACACATCTTCATCAAAGCCTATGTCGTATATCACCAGTAACGTGAGACCTTTGTGAATACATGCATTAACCTCTCGCGCGCCTGTTTTGCATACAACAGCGGGGGGATGTGAGGAGCAATTTAAATTGGTATCTTTAAGCAAACGCTTACAAATACAGCTTTCACACAAGTTCACATCTCATCTCGAACGTACTAGGAGTAATGCGAGTGTGAATACGTAAATACGATGAGATCGCGAGTTCAAAAACGCGAAAAGTAATATGTCTTCATAGTAACTCGGTATAGGAAATCTTTTTCGGGGACTGTTTGTAACAAAGGAGTGAGTGTTGTTATCGCTAAGGGAGATCTCGTGTTTTATGTGCTTCCTAAAGTGCGCCGCAGATATTTGATGTTTTAATAAAAATTATTATAATGTAAACATTGTTTTTCGGAAATTATGAACTTAATTTCCTTTTTCTTATACATACTACCTTTCTATCATAACTCGTAGTCTCGCCAATTACTATATGTATATACTTTGTAAGCTCACGTGGTTAAGGAAAATGTTATAAACAATCGAATGACAGAACTAGGTAGACTAAATTTAAATGAGACCACAATTTTAATGGGAAAACTTATTTGTCTAATGAAGTTTTACAGGAAAATTTATTACACAATTCTGTACCTGTAATCCGGATATCATTTGATTGCGTACATTAATTATTGAAAGAAAATACAAGATTATTAAACTGGACGAAGAGTAACAAAAGCAAGAATCCAACTAGCTCAGCTGCATTATTATATGTTTTCAACCGATTTTATAACCGGTGTTTTAAGTATGTATATAATGTCAACTGTGTTTATTTGTATATGTTACCTCAGAACTTTCGAGCAGGTCAACGGAATATATGATTCTTTTGCTAGTTGAAACCTGAAGACCATTTAGTTTCTTTGTAGTTTTTTCTATTTAAATTTGGTCTAATTCCAACAATTATAAGCTTTTTTATAAATTATTCTACTAAAACAATAATCTCTTACTCCCACATATAAAACGTCTAATTGGCGTCATCTAGTACACGGTAACAATGTCACAAGACGGATTAGCTAACGTGGAAAAGTCGTAAAGGCTTATGTGTGGGAGAGGCACCTGATTAATTAAAGCTATCGTACCGACCGCGCCTTGCTGATAAGACGACTGATAGCAGCAAAATTAGAGACTTTACTGGTTTTACTATGCTGTCTTATGTTTCAGCTAAATGATTATAATATACATCAACTAATGAGTATCATAGCTTATTTTATATCAACTTAATGAGTAAGTTTAAATAGATTTAAATGTGAGTATAAAGGGGATTCAAGTGGGATGTTTGTGTTATTGCAATTGTCTTTATGAACATTGTACTCTGATAACATTCAACTTCAGTTAGTTGCGTGCTGTCCTCTGGTTAAAATATCTAGAATATTTGACGCATCATTGTTAATTAACTTTTTCAAAATAATTATGTGAATATACACTGGCTATTTCATTACTACATAGTATAAAACAAAGTCGCTTTCTTTGTCCCTATGTCCGTAAGTATGCTTAAATATTTAAAACTACGCAACGGATTTTAGTGGTTTTTTTTTAATACGTGGTACAAGAGGAAGGTTTATATGTATACCATCTATTAAACTGCTACAAATTTAACGCGTGCCGGCAAAAGCGGCAAAAGCTTGTTTCTTCATAAATTATAAAATTTGAGGGTTACAATTTCAAGATATTTGTTATTCGTTTCAATTTAATAATTAAGCATTTAATATTAAAACTGCATTTCATCTAGATCTTTCTTAATATTAAAAACAATAACACCTCTCTCAAAATTACCAACAATATACCTCTACTCAATAATACCTCTTTAACTGATTAAATTCTTAATATTTAAAAAGATATAATATAATATCTTATTATATGAATCATTTTAATGTACACGTTTTAAGGCAATATGCAAAAACAGTATGCAAATAACGAATGAATTGGATGCCTAATACAATTAATTTTTTAAATAATTCCGTCTACTTTGAGCAGCTTCAACTTCTATTAGAGCCCATATAAAAGAATTATCGATAAATCTTTTGGACTAAACGCACGTTTTATGTATTTCTGCCTCCCTTGCATATCTTAAAAACATAATCAGGCATAAAGCATTTTCTATCTTGTAGATATTTTAAATTTTGGCACCTAATTAATATATTATGTACCATATAAAAAGTACATTAAAATAACACACATGAAAATAATAATTTGTGAAGTTATACGAATTCTTTATACTCAATTATGTGTAAATCAGTTGGAATAAAAATGTGAGAAATAAGTAATAATAATTTTATCTGTTTCATAAGTGTATATTGAAATTGAAAATATGCTTATTTACCAAACACACAACCACATAAATAGAATAATGGAGACGAGAAGGTCTCTATGAATCGTCATAAACAAATGTTTAATATCCCGCAAGCAAATTTAATAATTTGTTTAAGATGTGTTTATGTCTTAAGTGAGGCTGTAAATGTCTTGTTAAACCGTTAGGTGTAAATTATATGAAGTTTGCTTAAGGCTTACTGTCATAATAACATGAATTACAAATAATAATTGCGTGTTAAATATTGCGTGAATATTTCGATTTATATTATGGCTGTATTCGTTAGGTATTTGCGTTCATTCAAGTATAAAATCTGTAAAATTTTATTTGTCTTTAACGATTAATAATTATTAATCGTTAAAGATATACGATTATAATCGTATATCATACTTGCAACAACATACCATTGTCATTATTAAATATAAAAAATGAAAAATAATAAAGAAGTATGTTATAGGCTATTAGAAAAACGCGCTATATGATATTTTAATACAGTAAAAATTTATTCAGATTATTTCAGTCCGCTATTCACCACTAGATGGCGCCACAGTCTTAAGAATTCATAGGAGTACGTAACGTAACGTAATCTAGTGGTTTATTTTCAATTGGAATAATATTGGCACAGTGTTCTCGTTATATGAATAAAGTTCATTAAATAGGATCAATCTTTAGATTAAAATATAAATATTTTAGTTTTTGTATAACATTTTAACGGAATAATCAATAATTTCTCATTAAGATGAAGCTTAAAATTCAATAAGATTTTTACATACTTTGTTAATATTTCTCTAGCTGGATTTCTCGGCGATGCTGAGAGTACATATGTCTGTTTCTCTTACACAGTCTTCAATCCAAGCTGTTAAGGATTTAACTTTGCAAGGGGGTACGGCTTTTTTTGCAGGTAGTAATAAAATATGATTATTGTTAATCATTGATGTTGTAGAATTAACATCTAAGTCATTTACTTAATTTTTATGTAATTATAATAAAAATAGTGTCAATACAAAGACAAAATAAATATACTACAAGAATGTATATACATATTATAAGACATATTTCACGATATCCTGCTACTTCAATCTGACTCAATAAATAACAGTTCCGATTACAATGACAGTGGAAGCGAGACAAGTCTCCTTAAGTTTTCCTTAACGATCTCAACTAGCCCGAGGAAGTGCTGAAAAAACATTAATTTAATTTTATGGGTTTTGTGTTTGTCACCGCAAACCTGCGTGATTTGTGACTAACAAGGGGCAATAAGTTGGAGGTAATGGGATCTTTGTTGTAGTGGTTTTGAAAGAAATATGAAAACAGTCAGGTCACGGTGAAGTCGCTGATAGCCTATATAACACTTTTTGATATCAATTTCTATGTATGTTTGGTATACTAGCTGACAGATAATATAATATTCTAATAATATTTGAAAACTAGATAGTCCCTATTATTTATTTAATTAAAATTCTTTAATATCCACAAGAAAAAATATTTTTACTTACGACCACTTTAAGTCCAATCTAGTCAGTAATCCATTCGTAGAGGCGAATGGCCTCGGGAAAGTTCATAGGCGGTGGTAACGCTTATCATCAGACGACCCACCAGCTCCAGTGATGACTGTAACACTAAGAAGAAATCAAATTAAACGGCGCACTAGCGTTATATTTTATAAACTCATCAAATTATTTTATACTAAATATGTATTACAGTTTTTATCAAGAAAACAACAGATATTACTGTCTAAGTAACTTTAAATTGGTTGCGTAAAACCCCATTCAATGACTATAAAAAATTACACACTTACACTTAACTAGAATCTGGTTTACTTTGTTTTGTACTAGATGGCGCTGTGTGACACGATCGGGAATTTGTTTCGTGTACCATTTATCATTGTCAAGGATTCGTTTACCCATGTTAAAAGGACATTGCTTTGAAATACTTATTCTTTTATATATATTTTCTAATACTTTATGATTGTTAATGATAAATAGATTCTGTTAATATAGGTGTTTCCCAGCCAATCCGTTAAATTAATTTATGATTTCAATAAAATCAATATATTACAGGTAAATATAGCGTGTGTTTTAGTAAACCATAAAACTCATTGCAAGTAAATAAAATATGTAATTATTCATTATAAATTTCCGGCTATTAATTACGAATACTAGGCTATTTACCTATGGTGAAACCATCACGACCATGATCAATTAATAAATACTAAAACATATGTGTACAAGAAAATAAACCAAGAAAAAAGTTAAGACAATTTCAAAAATAAAGGAGTGCGATCGCGAGTTATGCTGTGGCCGTATCGTGATTATCTTTACTGAATCATCCGCCATACCGACAACTCCCTCACACCTCTTGTTTCTCACTACACCCATTTATCACCATTTGAATAAATTCAATATGTACATTGAATTGCGTGTAATTAATGGTTTTATTCGTTTAGCACTTAAAACGTTTTAAGGGCGAGGTGTCCAAACACGCTCTATCCTGCTCACCGCTATTCAAAAGAGAAGGATGATGCATATCGCCAGAACACCCGCTGACTTAGATCATTAATATTGATTTGTGGTCAATCAAAGCTCTGGAGGATTTCACTTTTAATATATTTTTTTCTTTGCTCTCGAAATGGTTTTAAGGAGTCGTCTTTATTAGGGTCTATGATATTTTTCGTACAATGACATCGAATATGATACTTTGAGGCGAGAATTCAGATCCGTTTAGGTGTTGTGTATCCATTTATGTGTGATTTCATTGATGCACAAAATAATATTTTTGATTGTTTTTATTCGTTGTTCTCTCATGAAGTATTATGAAGTTCTTGTGCGTATATTTCCAAGAAACGATTAGTTATCTAATGAGATTTGAACCATTTTACATAAGCGTTATTTGCCTTTTTGAGGTCCGTCCCGTGGTACATCACTCGATCACGTAACTATCCCACGGGGAAATAATTTTTGAAAGCGGTCCAGCAGTTCTTGAGATTTGCACCTTCAAACAAACAATATGTTTAGCTTAATAGATTATGCATAGATATAAATAATGTATTGTATGTCTTCACTTATATTTTCGTTATATTATTTTATTTTACCATACAGGTAACACTCATAATTTGATTTATTCCGAAATGAAAAACGATCATTGCAATCATAGTCCTACTACAAACTCCATAAATAATTTTAACATTTAATTTATTTAACAATCGAATATAATTTATCAAGAGTAATATCACAGTACTAACTGAGGTCGCATTAAAACCAGGTGGATGAGTAAAGGTACAGATAAGGAACTTCACACAAACACTATAAGCCTATTCTTTATTTAATATCATTACAATCAAAATACTCGATGAAGAAAAGGGAATTTCTATGAAACTATAATTGCATTAATATAATGATGTTAGAACGATACATATGAGTAAAAAAAGGATTACTGATATATAAAGTTTAGTACATTAGTACTATTTTAAAAATTTACAACCAGCATGACTTGTTTAATTTCCTTTGATCCAGATATACATTAAAGAAATATTATTCTTATTTAGAAACATGCTTTTAATTTTTGCATTGGACAACATCACGATATAAAAGTTTGAATGTATAAAAACTACAGTACAAATATACCCTACAAGTTGGCTACAATGCCTTACACGTTTAAATTAATGACTTATTAGAAAAACCCTTAACCGCAGCCTAATGATAGCCTGACAGAATAAAAGCAGTCACACCAATGACCAATGGCCTACGCCTGAGAGTCATTAGGAATGCAGTGTCTTATCTAACTTGGAATAATTAATGAAAGTGTGGATGGAATTGTGTCTTGCTGTGAGGCTGTAGGGCGTTGTTCTTGTATTGGCGAGTGTTTGTTTTGCTATAGGTTTACCAGCGAGATGTATGTATTGATTCATTATAAATAATCGTAAAGGAATTGTAATTAAAGTTGGGTATTTTTTTTGGCAAACTTCGGATTAAAAACTACTTTGAACATTCGATCGCATGATAATATTTTTTAATGTGCATTGTCGTAATTAGATTTCCACAATTAATTGGTTTCTACATATTATTTACATTATATTTATTTCTGTAACATGTTACAACTTTTTCTCTTAATATCCTTTCCTACACGTTATTCTGTACTCTGTACCAATAAATAAATATTGTAGAAATAATCAACATCGGATCAAACCAGATTGAGCTGACTATAGCTCGTTTGATGCGCTTTATAAGAGTTAAAACTACGGTAAGCAATGGGGTGCAAACTATTATTTGAAGATGAGTTATGGAGCGAACAGCACAGACTTATGAATGTGCACATTCCTAACCTTATACTTACGAACGCTCTGCGTATTGATTGATTATTTCGCATTGTTATAAAATTAAACTTATTTACATTGGTTTTAAGCTCTTTGCAATGGAGGTTGAACACTGTAAAGGTCACCATCATCATCATTATTAATTGTTTTGTTTAATGTCATGATTTCGGGTTGTGACGCGTTCGGGTAAGTAAAGGTGACGCTTGCATTCAATTTACCAGCTTATGATTGTTTTAACTTTTATTATATAATATAATTAAACTCTAATATTGCATACATTATTGTTAATTACAATTACAGATTAATAACAAGTTAAGTAACACAGGGTACCGTTTCAAACTTTTCGACTTCATAATTACAAATCCTTGAAATCAATTAAGCCATTTAATCTAAACTAAAAGAGTTAGAGTTATAGCACACGAGTATTAAACATTATGTTTACTCATAATATGTCTCCTAGTTTAGCGTGCCTATTGGCATATGCCTCCTCTAGCAACTTCCACTGAATTCTGTCCTTCACTATCTCAACCGTGTACCCGCGTCGTCGCTCGTATTCGCATTTTATCTTAAAAGGTATATTAGTAGGTATATTAAGTCTTATATAACCTAGTTATTAGGCATCAAATTAAACCACCGATCTATATTTGTTAGTAATTAGCATGTGTCTCCTATCTGCTTCTATGAAATAAACTGCGCCTTTAACTGTGACACTAAATACAAAGAAAGATACCTTTCTGTGTGGCAGACAGGTTAATGAAAGCATATTAATGAACGCGATAGGTCAGTCACTTCGTGACTCTTGTGCGTTTTGGTTTCTCAGAACCCAACCAACACCAGTTTGGTAGTTAATTTTATTTATTCTTATTAAACAAGGGCTTTAGTATGAATATGAAATGTCAAAGTATTTAATTATGCAATCGTAAGCACGATGAAACATTTGCATTTTAAAATCCTTTCTGCAATGTATATTATATTTGTTGGTTATTATAATTTTTGCTTTGAAATTTATTTTAATTATATTGTGATCGCTTTTTTCAACATTAGTAATTTGTAGGTTTTCCAGCACACAATAAAACATATAAATTCAATACAAGTACAGTACAGTTCATTTACGCATTACTTTAACAATGTAAACTAAGTAATGTTTTCTGTCTTTAGCCGATTATATGCAAAATATCATTTCTATTCTAGTACTGGAGTCTGTTAAAACTACACTGTTTTTCACGTCTAAAGCCATCTCAAATATCGGCTGTCCATATCTCATAATCTGTATGAATTTCGTATTTCAATAAAAATAACCATATATTTCAATACAATCATACGATGTTATTAGTTTCATTAGCAAACAATGCGTAGCAAATGTACAATATTACTCTTCATTTGGTGACCAATTGTGTTATGATTGGAGTTTTAATTTATACATCACTTTCTGATATTGGTTGATTTACATCCAAACAGTTATTGCTGTTGCGAGATATGTTAACATTGTTTCTATGGCGTCGAAACGTTATGTTAAATATATAGTGATTGTTGATTTGATTGGTGATATTTGTTACATAAGATATTGTAATTAGTTAGTTTAATTGCATTTCGCTTACTTCGTTCTCATTTTATGGTATAACGTATTACCGTTATAAGTTTGTGGTTAGTGCGTATGTCGGATATCATCCTAATATTTTCTCCGATCCTGACCTTTAAAATTAAAGTGCTGATTGTAAGTTCATTATCTGATTAAATTATTATAGAAGTATATTTCCGAGCCTCTTCCCTCATTAATCAATTTTATTTATGGAGATATAGGTGCAGTGGGTGATTAGCCTCCTGTGTCCTTCTAGAACGAGACCTTTAGTCCTAAGTGGGAATCGAACCCAGGGCAGTTTGGTTTTACGCTCACGCGTTATCCACTGTACTAAGGATATAAATACAGAGGTCAATCAAATCAAATCAACAAATACTATAAGATTAATTTAATTTTATATTTACATTTCTCGTCTGCTTTCATCTCTGGAATTTGGATCTTTCAACAGAATAAAAAATAAACCTTTCTAACTAACCTTGTCAGTTTTTATTTCATTAAGTGCCTCGTAGTGGAAAAATTACTTGGCTTGAGATTAGTCGCTGTTCTGGAGTTATGAAAAATACAATATTTGAAAAATATTTTTCCACATAAAAATTCAATTAAATCAATTACACTTAGATTTTCCGACGAATAATCGAATACATTATAACACATTTACCTACTTTTAAACCGACCGACGACTGACGGTTCGTGAAATCTCAATGCTTAATCAGGACTTTTTGTACCCACCTCTAAATTAATTTCACACAATGTAATTCGAGATTTTATCTCGGCCTTACCCTGAACTGAGTTTTGACAAATGCGACGCGGCTATCTACTACGCAGCACAGTCCGTCTTAAAACCCCAATTAATCATCACCCAAGTTCTGTTTGACTACGGTTGACAACGAATATTAATTAAAATTCCAATTTAAAAATACAAAAAAGACCAATTAGGGAGTTGCGCACTTGTATTGTTTTACTGGGGTTCTAGATTTTGGAATAGTAAGAACTAAGGTGTATAAAATAATTATATGTATCATACCTGTTACATTCCCTTTGTTTTAATTAAAAGTATAATTGTATAAAGCTCTGATATAGTTGGACCAGGGGTGTAACTATCATTGTATCAGTCGTATCAATGATACGGGGCTCCTAAGCTGAGGGGACTGCCTTACGTGTGTAAATATCATAAAAAGTGTCTAGATTTTCTTTGGAAAAAAGAATATTCGTGATAAGGGGTTTTTAACTGTCCGGTGAGTAGATCGATCAACTTCGATTGGTCACCTAAAGGAAATGTCGAAAGGCACTGAGTTGGACCTAAAATTATAAATTTTAATATATTATTATAATTACTTTGAATAATAAATTTTAAATATTGATAATGTTTGTTTTACAATAATAAATGAAGTTTGAAAACAGTTTATGTAAATCCATATTCATACAAACAATACCTAAGTTGTAAATTATTCACATCAAAAAAAAAAAAAATTCGCTACCAACGAGTTTCTATCTATAAATCCCTATTTATAATCTGTGGTAAGCTGCGTTATCTGTAACACGTTCGGTAGCCGATCGCCCGCTCGTCCGTAGTAATTTGACAGCTCGGATGACAGATTGCCAGTGCACAGACCACCAAGGAAATTGTCGCTGGCCGATACATTTTTGTTTATGAGACAACGTTATCGCTTAATTGAAAAGCTTCCGTGTGTTGCTCTGCCTACGCTTGAGGCAATGTCATGTTGATGTGTTGTGGTGACACGCACGATGATTTTTAATAAATTCTAATTATTCTTATGTATATGGTAGGTTGTTAATAGTACATGTTTATAAAAGGTGTTTTTAATAACCACGAATTGTTTTTTACCTTAAGGATTTTATAATAATATAATTATTATTTACTGCATTAAATAAAACAATATACTTACAGAGATTTTCGTTACTTTTCATTTCTTTTGTTTAGTTTTGTTGAAACAGTTGTTACATAATCTAGTCTAGTTAAAATAGATCAAGATTTGAATTAGCGTGCATATTTCCAAACCGCGATAACAAGCCTCAGTTCGTATGCGCGAAGCGGGCGGTCTATTTCGACAAATACAATAAAATACTTATCTAATTTCACAATACATTTCTCGTAAATGCCTGGTATTTAAATATAAATCGAAAGAGCGGAACACAATGGTGTAATCGATAATTGAATTCAGCATTGATGAACTTTACACCGTTCGACCTCCTAGACGTGACAGATTAGAATGGAATCCACGTACTGAATTGTATGGAGCTGCTACAACCGAACTATCGCTGTATATGGGTTTGAGGTGATTTGCACTGTTAATTTTTAATACTTAAAAGAAAGTAGCCGAGCGCGTGTAAGTAAATATTACAATAAATGTATATAGTTTCAGTGTGAAAAAATAAATATCGTTTCAAATCATACCACTTTAATATTCAAAATCTCTCTCCTATTTTTCTTTTAAAATGCTAGCACATTCATTTATGTTAAGTCATTTGGAAAAATAGCAAAAATATCGGGACTGTTTATGATTTATTTTAACTTGGTAAAAAAAAACCTATTTAATATCCATACCAATTATAAATATGTAAACAGCATTTTGCGAAATAATCTTCCATATATTTTGAACTGTTTTCCAGAATTTCATACTATGAGTCATCACACGACTAATAGCTTTGAACTATAGACTAGAAGTTGTATCACTAATTTGTTAACAGCTCCATAGATATATCATTTCGAGACGGATTAGGCAAGTCACTCTCTGTCGTCATACTTAATGCCAATTAAAAGATTTAGGGATTTGCTACATAGAATGCGCTCTGCATTCTGAGCATAAGAAATTTAGACTATATCCTGTTGTTTTTTTATTGAATAATCACGATCATGATATAAATTAGTCGTTTATTTGCTTTGGTGCTCATAAAAGTCACTTATATTGTTTTCAGAACTTATGTGAGTGACATTTAATTTGTTTTTTATCATAATTATTATTATAAGTTCCGATTAAATCATCATCCGATTTAAGAGTATACTAATATTATAAAGATTTGTTAGGTTTTCCACATAAATTACTGAACCTATTTCGAAAATTATTTCACCATTAGAAAGTTGTATCTTCACTGAGTGACATATGCTATATTTATACCACGGGCATAGCCCTGAGCTAGTTACTTTGTAATGTCGTTTGTGTGTCTGGTTTAATATTCAATCAAAATTGATTTAATGTTTTTATGTGGCTGAAAAATAGTTCTTTAATTTAATAAATGTTCTTAAAATAAATCATACTAACAGTACGACTTAACTGTAGACCATACGCCTTATTGTCATGGAATCCTATCGTACTATGCTACTAATCCTACTAATATTATACCTAGTCTTGCCATAAATATTGTAATAAAGAAAAAAGAAAATTGTTAACTGCAAATAACAT
>NC_052108.1:5476451-5519230 GCF_012273895.1 Zerene cesonia
AAATTTAATTTGATTAGTTACTATGTTCGATGGTAGATTTATTTTAAAATGATTATAATTTATGTAGGTTATAGTGTAGGGTATGATTATAATTTATGTAAGTCATATTTGTATTAAGTGGTAATCGAAAAATAGTTAATAGCAAAAAAACTAAACTGCTTTTAAATTGGTATTACTAGACTATATTTTAATGGGATCATACGGGAGACGCCAGCTAAGAAAAGAATCTTTATATCGGTTCGCCCAGGAAAACGTGTAGAGGTAACAAACACAAAAATACAGTCGAAATATAACCTCCTTTTTTAAGTCGGGTAAGAAACAAGGCGTTTTGAAAAAAATAAGACATCGCTCCCTCATACATTAAATAATTCAAATTTCTACATAACGTTACTATTAAAATCACCAAATGTATTACGAAAAACTATTGGCATTAATACGTGGAGTCATTATTATAAAAAAAAACATGCTTTCTTACTCCTCTTGTATGTTCTCTAAAGTTGAAACTCAATTAATTAAATAAGTACCTCTAAAAAACTTACCATCTTGACAGAACGATAATTAAGTTCCAATGATAAAATGAAACAATAAAGTTTATTTTAATATAGATTAACGACCGATGACTTGACACCCTGCTTAAAATCTCAGCTCCAGGCGGCCTTACAATATTATAGATGTAGCTTATAAAAATAAATAACTCCCATTATCGTCTTTATTCCATTGTGTTAAAGTCCATTACAATATTTGGAGTGTATTTTTACGTGGCGAGAATTTTATAGATATTTTCAACCACATACTGAATTAGTTCGAATACATTAATATGTATTAGAGTCAATCTTTATGCATTATTGGTTATTGGATGATACATTGTTGGGTCGTGTAAATAATTTTATCAATAATCAAAAATGCTGGCCCATAAAATAATCTTAAGATTTACTGATGACGTGGGAAATGTTTAGATACTTAGTAATGTTACAAATACGGGCTAGTGGATAGCAGTAATTAAACTTACTATAAAAAAAAGAATGGTGGTCTATGGTCCCAACATCTTCATTATTATGAATACTGTATTTAAAGAATTTAATTAATAATTATCAGGTGGTTTAACATAGTGTTAAATTTTTTTTGAATTGCATTTTTCTGAATGTATAATTTCTATAACATGATTATGTTTTACGTAGATATAATACAAATAATTAAGGCTTGTTACATTCAAATATACATGTATTTAAACACTAAGACCGTAGCTCGAACAATAAATTGATTTCAACATCATCTCGAACCATTTCTCACAAAACAATGTTCTATAGATTCACACGTTTCCAAATGGCCGATCTCTACCAGTCATTAGTCACAATAAGATTTTTGATCACAACAATCACGACTCAAGTACATTAAAAGGTCAATAACTCTGTCCCTTAACGGACAAGAATGCGGATTTAAATGAGACCACGCTTGAGATCGATTGTTTTAATTGATGCAAATTATGACTTGCGAGAATTGCGGGAATTATAATTTATGTCGCTTATTTAAGGTTTTCGATGAAGGAAAGTTGCCAGATATAAATCCAGAAAAAGTACATCGTATATATATACAGAAATGTATGTTTCGAATATGGCGTAGTTTGAAAGTTCAAGATGAGCGATCAAAAAAATTTTATACTTTCAATGGCCTAATGATCTGGACATTATTCCATACAATTTTCATTTACGCAAAGTAAATCGTAATATTTTACTGTATTTGTCCTTCAATATTGTCTATGAGATACTTGTGGACATACCTCGTCTCTTTTATATTTACCGTTGAAAAATATTTTAATAAAAAAAAAAATTGAACAAGATTAAATACCCGTCCAATGTTTAATCGTAACTACTTAAGGAGGAAAAATAAGAAAAAATACTCACCTAAAATGCAATGTCAATAAACTCGCAGTGAAATAAAATATTTCAAAACACCCACCCACATTATTAAGTGATAGATATTTTAAGTGTTGTTAATAAAGTTATTGTTACATCTAAAGTACATGGTTGAAATAACAAGACAATCATCGTACTCATATGGTTGGGAGTTGGGACGAGAATCGTTAAGACGCCTACGAAATACCTAAACACGTTTTAATGGACTATGATTCTATATTTAAAAATGGTTTATATTTATTGTTATGAAATTTGTTCTAAAATTCAACGCGCGTAATTTATTGTATTATTTTTAAATATGGGTAATATGTTCCATGGAATTCATACAATTTTTCTTTTAAATAAAATTAAATTTGAAGATTTCATATTTAAGTAGTAATAGATAATGAAAATTAAAATGTAAGATAAATTATAATATGATTACAGTCACATTACTACATTCAAACAAAATTAAATATAAGACCATTCGTGTAATGCTCCACAAATTTTAATGTTATTTTTATTCACAAACGATAACCATAAAACTTCTTCAATATGAATACAATAATTCGATTCGCGTGGCAGATGAAATTTGTCAAGTTTACTCAATGGTTGTTCATTCAACAAAATATAGTTCATTCCGAAATATTTGAATGATTTAATAGCCAACAGTGGTGTGGTAATGTATAAAAATAAGTGGAGGTGATTAAAAACATCATAAAAAAAAAACATACATATTTCCCTATTTAACTTTTAAAAGCAATTCTTGTGAAACGAATAGACATACGAGAGCGTTTCATAAATTCAAGACCCAAGTATCGAGAAAAAAAAAAAACATTACGTCTCAAACCTAATTCACAGAGCCGATAAAAATAATTTTATAGCCAACTTAATATAATTTCTCACACATACAAATAATCATAAAAGTAAAGCACGAGTCAGGTGGGACATCGGGCACATAAAACTGAACAAGATCACACAAAACTAAACGTAGGCAGATCCAATAAAGCCCCTAAGCCATTTAAATCTCTAAACGACTGGGTTATCGTTTAATTTTACTGCAGAAAGCATTTCCATCACAATTGGAAATGACTTCTTGTCATTTATTTTAAAGTGTTTGTGGCCGTGTGTTATCATAAATCTTTTTAAGATCGAACCATAAAGGCAGATAAGGTCGCACCCAATCGAGGGACTGCCCTTTGCCGAATTCCAAGCCGATGCTGACGAATTGTAATGTGCAAGGATTTGAATATAGACCTGGCATTATTGCGAAAGTATTGAGAGACGCTTCAAGGTCTTATTTATTGGAGTTTGTACGGTCTGATTCGTCAATTTTAGTGACTATTATAATTAATAGTCACTAAAATTGACGAATCAGACCGTATTATAATTAATACTACACATTATACAACCCAAATTTGTTGCGTGTTACAAAATAAAATAGGCGCATTCGTAAATTATGTTGTAACTAACACATTCTTTTAGGTTTCAGTGAAAGCGTAAATGGAAGATGCTCATTCAAAACTTTTATAAATTTATTTAACTCTTTATTGTACATGACAAACGAAAACACAAATGGAAAAAAATACCACTATAACAATATACAAAATAGTACAAATCTGTAAGTCAGTTAAGTAAACCACGAAAGTTCGTTCTAATGTACATCAAAACGGAATACATTAGTTATTAAACGTGCTTCGATTTTAATTAATCTTTGGCCAGAATTAAATGATTGAGTGGCCGACTGCGAACTTTATAAATTGATAAAGTATCGGTGATTCAAACATTATTTTTTCTTTACAACGCACACAATGTGTAATCAGTTTAAAATATCGACATTAAAAAATAGACCTTACGCTAAGTGGTCTTTATTATTACTTGATGTGTATTGTTATCGGTTTAAAACTTGTTTACTTGAACAAAGATGCGAGAGATACCAATCAGACGTTGAGAAAAATTATTGCTTTAAACTTTAAACTATGTTAATATTTGATAAGTGGATGATCTATGTATATAGGTATATGATACATTTAGTTAATGTTAAAAGTAAATACTTTTTGAGACGTCGAAAATTCTCGGTTCTTCGGAAAGTAGATGAGTCAATTTATACATCGCTATGTTTTTAAATTTATAACGTTTTGTTGTGAGTATAGTATGATAATGATTCAGAGTATGGAAAAACCAAATTTATATTACACGCGACATAGTATTTAGCTTAACATAGCCTAAAATTTTTTAGGCTGAGCTCTTGAGCGCAAATAACTAAAAACAAAAATTATAAGGTTTTATATTTCCCTTTTCGACCATTCTCCCAATGGTTGCTTGGTAATACGATATTGGGTACGATTAAAGTGTAAACTAAGAAAGTTTGTTTGTTTGGATCTTTGTCCGTGAATCACGCTGAAACTTCTGAACAGATTTTGATGAAATTTGTTATACAGACAGGGTATGAACTGAATTGTGTGATAGGATACTTTTTTATCCCAATTAAAGGCTCCCTGGGGATAAAACAAAAAGAGCCGGGATGATTGTCTAGTAATTAATAAACATTTAATGCATGTACAATTCATAAAATCGTATTATAATATAAAATTACCCATACATAGAAGATTTATGGACTATTTCTAAAAACTCATACACAAAATGTATTTATAACCGCTTAGTATAACAAAGATAATAAAATAATAAGGTAGAAAATCAGTGTTAAACGATGCATTTAATTCCACACACTAAAGACTCACAAAAGCTCTAATTGAAGTGTAAAAAACGAACAAGTGTTTGTTTGTTTGATTGATGTATCGACTGGTCGGCTATTTAACTGGAGGTTAGACAAAATGTTATGTGAACGATGGTATTTTACTAGTAATGTTCCGACATTGGCGGTCATTGTTAATTTTATGTGGTTCTCAAAGTTAAGAATATTCATTTAGTGTTAAGTATGTTTCTATTTGATAAACAGAGGCTAATAGAAGAAGCATTGACGTTTTAATTGGAATAATGTAATTATTATATTGATGCAATAAAACATGGTTGCAAATAGTAATAAAGAGAAAAACATACATATTGTAATGATAATACATAACCACCTTCATATTCTTAGAACTAGATCAAACTTGAATGGAACCACTCGGAAGGCACCAGCTTTCTTATAAAAAAAGAACTATCAAAATATGTTTCCTCAAAAGTTCTGAAGTAACACAGCCAAAAAAAGTCGAATTGATAACTAACTCAAACGTCGAGGTAACGAAACGTCGGGTTAATAATATAATTAATAAATTGCGTTTAATATCCGTTTAAAAGTCTTATTTCTAAACTTACTCATTTTAGAAGTCAGGTAAAAATATAATACATATTTTGGGGCGAAATTTGAATTTCAAAACTAAAATCAAATTCTCGAATAACCAAGACAAAGTAAATTTTTCAAAAATTGGTATTGTTTATAAACCATAATTCTAAGCAAATATAATACAATATTCTATGATAAAAGGTACTGTTAAAACAGCACTTGTGCAAGTTATTCTTTTTTTATTAGAACTGACTCCTTAACAGCACTACTAAAAGCTATTTTTTTTTTTTTTTTTTTTTTTATGTCACAGTCGGCAATGGAGCTGGTGGGTCGCCTGATGGTAAGCGCTACCACCGCCCATGAACATTTATAGAGGCATAAGGTCCATTGCAAACCTTACGCCTCTACAAATGGATTGCCGACTTTTGGGAATGGATTAAGGAAGGATTGGAGAGAGGAATAAAGGAAAGGACTGGGAAGGGTTATGAAAAGGATATGGGCCTCCGGCTCCCCCACTCACCGAACGAAACACAGCAGAATGCTATTTCACGCCGGTCTTCTGTGGGGGTGTGGTACTTCCCCGGTGCGAGCTGGCCCAATTCGTGCCGAAGCGTGCTCGACTACCACATACAAAAGCTATATAGGACATTAGATCGGCATGGCAAAATACAATATGCTTCAGTATAGTTCAATAAATAAATCGAATCGCACTAAGTCACCGTATGTTGAGAACACCTGAAATGACAAACAAACGCATGTGTGCGTGTGATCACAATCAGGTTATTTCACTGGTAATTATGATCGGGCGAGAGCTGACCTGAGGTCAACCCGCTCAAAGTGGCACACGTGACTAAAATACAATCCTCGTCTTGTTCGAACCTCATTATAGAATTACAAACCATGTTAGTTATTGTACATTTTGTTTACAAATCCGTTTCTAATAAAGCACATCGCGCAGTGGTGGCTCAGTGGTGAGAACCTCGGATTTCAAAATCGATAAGTCGGGGTTCGAGACCGGGCGAGCGTGCAGGAAATAAATTGATTTTTTCAATTTATCTGCGCATGTAGATAACATCACCACTGTTTAAAACGGTAAAGGAAAACATCGTGAGGAAACCGGCATGTCCGAGAATCAAAAGTTAGACGACATGTGACATCTGCCAACCCGCACTTGGCCAGCGTGGTGGATTATGGCTTGAACCCTCATAGGAGGCCTAGTGTCCCAGCAGTGGGAACATATAAGGGCTGATGATGACATCGCATAATTTAGTCCGCAATAAACGGTGCGCAGTTTTGACATGCGTTGATATAAAATTGATTGATTCAAAGGTGGATTTTGCGAAGCGTACTGAACGTTTGAAAAACAAATGAGTTCAAAAAGGTTTTAGTTTATTAATCCTCTAAGCAGTTAGTAAGAAACACAGTTTAATAAATACTACCACTTATTTCCACATTACTTAAATCTTATCACGCTATGTTCAAAAGAGTAGTCAAAAATACGAGAAAAGCTGTGAAAAGTAGTTTATTTTTATGATTGTAAACAAGTATATTGAAACTCAACTAAAAAAAAAATAACCCAATACAATTACAAACGAAAATGGGCATACAATATTTCAAAATCAATTTGATTCATTGCCATTATTGTGACAATCTTGACTCAAATCTCGAGGTGTCAACTCCAATCGCCAGTTATTCTGATTTGAAATAGTTTTCACTTTCATTAGAATTAAAAGATTATGTATAATCCCTACGTGGGTGGCAGCCGGGGTCAAACGAACCCATAGATAAAACCAGATTGTTAGTAATGTGATGCGAGCGACATCTAGTGGCTTTCAAATACATTCATTATTGTTCGGTTTAAAGCGCTATTACGCCATGCCATACATATTTTTTATACATTTTCAAAACATTATCAGTTTTGTTTGGTCAATCTGTACGAGTGACGTATAACTGGAAACATTTAAAATTATTTTAAAGCTATGCTTATATGTGCCAATTGTATGTTCGTACCAAATTTCATTGCAATCGGTTGAGTAGTTTTTGCGTGAAAGAGTAACAAACATACATACATCCTTACAAACTGTCACATTTATAATATCTTAATAAAGTAATCGCAAATTATTTCGTGTATTTAATCAATAAATGTTATTCATTAATAATTGATAGCGGATTTATAGAATTTCGTACGTCCCCCATTAAGAACAGACGTAATAATATTTTACTGACGTTTCGTGTTATCGTTATAAAATATTTGTTTTTTTTTAATGAGTATATGAGAATCTTGGTACATCCGTTGTGACTGCAATTCAATCTATTTATGTATTAACGGCCGCATTCAGAAATGTTGAATAATTGGTTTCGGTATCCTTAATGTGTAGTTTAAAAAGACACATTTTGCTACCATTTTTAAACGCATATTCAGAGCCTAGGACAAAAATGCATCTATTATTATCAAAATTAGCATAAAAGACAATGCAGACTAAATAAACTACTTATTACATCGGGCAAATCGGGATAATCGCAAACTTTTCTTTATTGTCTACAATTGGAATTCATAATATATTGTTGTTTGTTTTGATTAATCATGAACGACTCAATTTAGAGTCTTAGTTTTAATAGAATTTATTCCCGACTTAATCTACCAATTTCTTGGTCAAATGCATCATGGGATGCACAAAGAAAACTAAAATATTACGAAATTAGAACCAAACAACGGAGAAAACGCCGTTGTTCATTCATTAACAGCACTCGTCTTAAATTCCAAGCAAATTGTTTCGATTCACATCCAGATGTTGAGAGGAAATATTAAGTACAACGGCTAAACCAGGCCTGATGTAGCCGGCTAAGAGTTACAGTGTGCCAGAGTCGTGTACTGCGACTGCCCACACTCGGATATATTGTGATCTGTTTATTTTGTACAACTGTGCCCCTGATATATGAATGCTGGATGAGAAATAGATATTTATGTGTAAAACATAGATTATAATGTCTTGCAATTACAAAAATTTGATATATAGTACTACAAGTGTTATTCGTCATTATAGCAGTTAAAATTAACAATATCATAGAAAATTCGGCGTGAAATAGTAGCATGGCCACGGTGTTTTTTGAGGTGGTTGAGAGATATAAAAGGTATTTTGACTTTATTTACTACAAAAATATCATTTGATTAATTTTTTTTAAAAGAATGCAAAAAAGTGCGAATAACATATCCCTGAATATATATAAGCAGGCAAATGAACTCTCAAATTTGTGTCAAAATACAATGAAAATAATTTTTTTTTTTGTCAATTGAGATTAACCCAAGTTCAAAAAATAAAAAATAACAATTAATACCCAAGCGGTAGGTACATAAAACAAATTTTAAGAACCTCCGTTCGTTTAAACGACATGGCAAAATTCAGAAAAATTTTGGGAATTTTATATTTATTTCTATTGTGCCTCTTCCAGTAACCCTAATTGCACGCATTGCGTCGTTTTGACGTGTTTTCAATTGTTTCCTTTATCAATCGTTTAGTGCAAAATAGGTATTGTCGCGAAATCAACGGAAACAATCGCCATTTTGTCATTCGAGAAATAAAGAGGCGCTACGTAATATATTTCTATTTTCGATTTAGACGATCAATTTGATAATAAAGGAAGTAATGCATTAATGTTTAGTATTTTAGGATTCGTTTTTTAATTTATCTGTATTTTGTGTCTATAAACATTAATTATAACTAACTAATTACTTTTTTTAAACCAAGACAAAAACCGGTTTTCATTAATGGAATAATCCGTAGATCGTTTAATTCGCAAGGATACACATGTATTTACACAAGTTTTTATATTAAGTTTTACTTTTATATTACGCCAATATGACTTGATATCGTTTTTTATTCCTATATATTTTTAAGGCTAAGTGCACAAACGCCGTTTATTGGACCTGAATTTGGACCATGACATAGTTATTAAACACACAATAATATAAACAATCTGATATCAATGTCTCGGATTCGTATATTGTAAGCATAAACTCGATCACAACATCGTAACAATAAAATTTTTTATTCACCAACGCACACCTCGAAATCCCCTCTTACGTTAAATAAAAAAAAGGTTATTATTTAATCCTAAGTGAAGCGTCGTCTTCATTTTATCAAGCTTCAAGTGTCGATATATTGGTATAACGGCTATGTCAGTACTAAAGAGTGCGATACCATAAGGATGTACTCGCTTGTTAACGACCCCACGGCCAAATAAATTTGTAACCAAATTAGTCCCGAACGATAAAATTTATTCGAAATCCACTGAGAAAAGTAAAAATAACACATTCTCTGTCGGATTAAAGAAGAGATACGAGCGAGATACGGACCCGAACGATTCTTCCGCCCGTTTTTAACACTCCCAATTAATAAAATTGATTTTGTTTTTTAATTAAGCCCGTAACGAACACGAAGGCTTGTTTAGGACCCGAGACCAGGTATGCCTCTTAAGAAAAGATTTATTTTATTGCTTGAAGCACAACGTTCCGATCTTTACTTGTATCGCGTGTATGATGGCTTAAAAAATCAATGGATCGCATTTTATAGTGCCATTGCTTACTAAAATGGTTGTGTTTTTACACATATTTGAGTGAAAAATAATTTTTTAGTGCCCTAATCGCGGTGATTTAAAATTAATATTTGCTTTTGCCTGAACTGGAGAAGTAATAAATCGAACATTCAAATTTAATTTGTAAATGCATAAATATTTAGTTGCTCAATAGTACGGGCACCTTAAAAAAAAATTAACATACCTTCTGCCCTACTGGAACTTTCATAGCGGCAGAACACTACAATTCATAACAATCAATTAAATTAAGAGGAGGTAGTACCTAAACAATCATTTTTTATCATAATCACGCATCATATTCAAAGATAAAATCACTTTTCCGAATCAACTTCTGGCTTATGTTAAAACACGCATTCGTTCAGAGCTAATTATCGTTCCGAATGTATAGATGTACGCACGAACGAACTCGAGTTGGTAAAAAGCGCGCCAATCTTTGTGGCGGCTGCTAGCATTTGGCATATGAATGTGTAATTAAACTATACGCAGATAGCACTTTTGATTTCCATTCGGATACATGCGTTTATGGATTTCATACAAAATTGTTGGTGGAGCTTTCTAGAATTTTCTATAGTCTCAATTTGATTTAGACAGCTGAAGAAGCGGCCACGTTTTACTTTTCACTTTCTTGTTATTTATATGTGTATGTGGTTTTATTCCTTTTATTTTTTTTGTTTAGTTCAGATTTAAAAACAAAAACTGAAACTACGTCTATCAAATTAATACATAACAAAGCAAACGTTATATCGACATAATTTTAAGAAGAAATACTTTTAAGCATGTAAGTCGATACCTTACAAATTCAATAGTTATAACAAAAAATATAAAATTTATTATTTTATTCATTTACAAATATAATTCACAATTGTTATGTGTAACAAAATTTTATATGGTATTTGATTTCACACCACAATTGTTTCTCTTAGCTTCGAAACGTCACTCGAACGCATTCGTAACGAAACAATATATTCAATACGACATGCAAAAACACGGTCAAAGCAAAACACAGAGCGGTCCTTCAAGTAACAATTAGTCGTATTACAGTAATTGCGTGCCATTGAAAGCGATACCGTGATGGAGAGTTCTATCAAAGGAAAAACAAAGCCACCCTTTGGCGCGTGGCCGTATGCACGGTTTCAATACAACTGTAGGACTTTTATGCAAATTTTTATAGTGTTATTTCACTTGGTGCAATTTGGGCATTGATTGACGGGGACGTGTTCCTTTTTACGGGTCTTTAATTTTAGGAATTCAAAGCTTGTATAATGTTATAGCGATTACTGAGATTATCTATATGGTATATTTTACCAATCAAATAATATTTAATTTAATTATGTTTGATTAGCTATTGTATCTTTAACAAGATCAACACAGTAAATTAAAGTAATAAACCTTGAAACAGCCTATAATTGTAAAACAAAATACTCCAATTTTAATAATGTTTCTAAATGCAGAAAGCTATCAAAATAAGCCTTTTGTAACTTTTAATTCATTATTACAACATACCTCGCTCTTCAAGCTTTAATAACAGCGTCCA
Organism: Zerene cesonia; assembly: GCF_012273895.1. Taxonomy (NCBI): domain Eukaryota; kingdom Metazoa; phylum Arthropoda; class Insecta; order Lepidoptera; family Pieridae; genus Zerene; species Zerene cesonia. The sequence continues at coordinate 5,487,757 of NC_052108.1, forward strand.
AAAAATATATTAAGCACCAAAATGGCGGATTACCATATGACACGCGAAACAACAATGCGCATTGTGCCAAATCCAATAATTATCGCTACAGAATAATTATCGTTTTATCTGCAAGGGTGGGTTTTGAACAGATGCGACAACACCGGGCCTCTCTCGCGGCCACTGTATCGTTAATAATTGTTTTTTTCTTTTCACTAGGTGAAGCCCCGAGCCCCATTCAGCGCTTTGTAATTAGCCATTGCTGACGTTGATTCTCTTTGAATAATTATAATGCGGACCAGTTGGACACTGGAGAGCGCTTGTGCTCAATGTCTGATGTATAGCTATATAAATATTGTGTCGTATATATTGATATGACCGGGATTATGTAGTTTAAAAGAATCGAATGTAAAAATGTAAAATCTTGTTTCTTATGTTTAAAATACCGTAAAATATAGCTGGTTACTCTGTCTACGTTATAAGTTATAAATTATATTTATTTAAAACATGTTAAAACATTAATTGGCGAGTGTTTTCCTACTATTGCTTTCTTCATTATCGCTATGCATCAATTGACGTTTGTTTGAGAAAAGGTCACTGACACTAGCTATACTTTGTACAATTTACATTGTAATTTCATCTAATCGATGTCTCAAAAATAAGTTAAATTCGTCTAACATTTTATATACAATATCATGAACAAATACAAAAAACATTGTCACCAATTTAATGCAATATCTACAAACAAACCTAACATCGCACAAAGTAATGAAGTCATTCGTATAACCGCGCGAACTTCATAATGCTCCCGCTACCAATTAACCCTTTACAAATTATTCCGACGCATATTTAAATATTTTGACCCCCGGCAAAGGAGCATAATCCACGTTGTTCAACATTCATATTTATTATATCGGCCGTGTAAGCGACTGTAATAGAATAAAGCCATTGTGCCAAAAGGGCCGGTTTAACCCTTTCATAGCTGCTAAGAGAAAGGACTGTTAATGGTCTTATTTCGACTAATGATGCTCTTGCAAACGAGGGTTGTTACTGTTGCGAGATGAAGTGATAAGTCGCTTTATGAATTTCTATTATTCAGCCTTGATGATATTGCTCCTTTCTATTTATATAAGTGATTACAAGAAGAACGCGTTTAATGCAATATCGATCTAGTTACGTGGTAAATCACGGTAACCAGATAACGAATAAATACATTTAAGTTTAAAAAAACAAGTCAGTGACAGTTGCTCGATTAGTTGTTGATAATGAAATGGGAAGAATTAAATTTCAGCTTTATTGTTTAAAATTTACTTCACAACTAGTATATAACAAAGTCGCTCTCAGCCGTGTGTTTGTATGCTTATTATATTGTTTTGATGGGGTTTATTAAATAGATAGCGTAGCTTAAGGGGAAGTATACATGTATATATATATACCATATATTTTTGCACCCGTGGGTCTCTAGTCATTAATAATACGTAATACGTATTAAAACGTGAAAGAAATAATGTAAAATTGTTGTAAAAGATTATAGACTATAGATCTACTAAAACTATATGGAAGATAATATTTGAAGGTGCACTGGTGCATGTCTTGCATTAACATTGTATACTTATACAGTATATATCCAAATGAAGAGAATAAAATATAGCTGTGATGGTTAGGCGCGTAAAGATTTCAAATAATAATCCCTAATCACTATTCGACGCGTGCTCAGCTGGTGGATTTGAATAATGATTTTTCGGTTTTTTCATCGAAAAAAGTAATTGCATTACATTATCGCCCCTAACCTAATAACAAACAAGCACCCCTTTGTTTGGTGTCTGAAAAAATAGCTTAAGGGCTGAAATATGATAATGATCATTTTTTTTCATCGTTCGCTTGATTGCGGCTAAATGATGAATAAGACAAAAAATATTATAGGGATTAATCTCGCATCCCAATCAGCGGCTATGCAAATATATGGGCAGATGTTTGTACTTTACTGAATCAATTTTATCATAATAATAGCTTATTAGCTGATGTTTTCAAATGTTTGTGATGGTCTTATCTATGTAATTTAACGTTCAGTATTTCAATTTATATGAATTATAGTGCATGCAGAAATTAAAGACTTTTAAACGCGATTTATTCATTATATTAATAATGTATATCATTTTTTTTGGCAAATAAAAGTTTTATTTATTTTTATTATTATTATTAACCCGACGTTTCGAACACTTTACAGCGAACGTGGTCACGGGGAGACTGACTTTCTAAATGGATAATACTCGCGTAAAATCAAACACAAGAGAATACTATAGTGCCTGTGTTAAAAAAGACATTAAAATTTATGTGGAACGTTTGATTTATAAATTTGATATGTTTAAATTTTCGTTTAATTTCGATTCTCTATGAATGAAATAAATCTCATTCCAACAAAATCCACGTCGAGTTTTACATTATATATTCTTAAAAAAACCCAAGAAACAAATCAGTGAATCAATTAATTATGGCAATATTTTTGTTACATCATAATCCAAAGACGAGTTTGGACATCGAATAGAATTGAACGTCATTAAAATTTTAATGTGTCACATAAAACCAATTTATTTACATTACATAAATTTTACATAGGCCGATAATATCAACACTCAATCGGCTGTCAAACCATGAATTGTAGTGAAATTCAACACCAGACCAAATTAATTCAAAGTTTAAAGTGTCAAAAGCAATAAAAATAGACAATGCCGTGATTTCAGATAAACATAAAACGTTGTATTATAAATCAGTTGTTAATTGTTTGAATTTCATTGTCACATAAATCGTTAAACTCAACATTAATTACTTACGCTTAATTGGAAAAGGCGTAAGTTGTTGCTGCTAGTTAAAATCTCAATATGGAGTTAGGCGATACATATCTCAAGAAAACAACGCAGATAGATGTGAATAAAATGGTGAATTATTAACATTAATAGTAGCTATACCTATAACCTACAGGGAAACACTCGTATGCAATGATATGATGTATAAAATTAATAATTTAAATATCATGCTTTTGTCTTATCAACGTATTATTCGGTATTTAGTTAACATTAACAAGTATTTATGGTCAAATAAAAGATTCTTTTTTGAGAAGTTCCTACCATTACTTACAGTAATTTGATTTTTATTAGCAAATGCATTACTTAGAGAGAAAAATATATATATGTAGATTATTGATTGATTTATTATAAAATGTTGGATAACAACAAAGCCATATAAGGTAGAAAGGCAGATTTAAAAAATCTAATTTACATCCATCCAAGTTTTCAGAAACCTTCATATTTAATGGAGTCGCAGATCATAAATTATTTTGCAAGGTTCCGCCTATATTAACGTAACAGTTTAATCAATCACATTCTAATAATTCAAACAGTCGCCAAGGAAGACGCTAGAGAATCAATTCTGCGGGGAACGAGGAGAGAGACGTTGGAGCAATGTGCCCGAGCTACCTACCTCTTAATGTTAGCAACTCGGGACCCTATTTAGACGCTACCGCGTGCATGTTAATACTGTTTGTAGGTACCTTACATTATTATACGTATATGATTTAAAGTTATATGTAAAAATGGTACATACCACTTGTGCTGTGAGTTCTTCCTAATTGTCATCTCGTGTTAACAGAATCAGGGTTTTCATAATTTCTGTAGTATTGACTATTATGGAGTTTTAGCAACCGCGTCATTTTCTAGATGTCGGCTTTTACTACGAGATCCAAGAGACTGTACTACCGCTTTTCCTTATACTGTGGTACTGTTTATGAATTTTAATGGAAGGCAGTTATGTTTCTACTAATTTTATTTATACTTTGTAAAAAGATTTGTGTCTTCCGCCAAGACCAATTTGACACCCACGCACACTTTGATACGAAATTTATTCAATCAACGGAATTATGTTATTAAACAAGAATTCCAAAGAACTCGTTGTTTTAATTACAACTGTCGTCAATATTTATATTCATGAGATTAACTGTTATATTACGTTCTAAGATAAATCTTAAATTAATTTTATTAATAATCATAATCGGTGACATAACATTTAAGGAAAAACCCATTTGGTAATTAATTATCTATGTTTTGTAATTAACTAGTATAATTTCACGCTTTGTATGATAATTTTTAGATGGAGGACATTTTTATTTTATGATTATTCAGATTCTTTTATTATTCTATATTTATTTACTATATATTATTTTCTAGTTGTCGTAGAGTAAGAATAATTTAATTCTTCGAAAAATACGATTCTTTTTGTATAACAGATTATACCTATTTTATAGTCATATTTGGTAGAAATTTAAGCTTAGAGCGTCAATCGAATTGATAATAATTTATATTCGCAGTAACACGTTTGGGTGATTATAAATCACTTTCTTCTGCATATAGAGGTGAGGTTAATAAGATGAGTTATTTTTATATAGATGTTGTTGTGATGTATTAAAATATATTTGTTCATATAAAGATAAGCCTATTGGATGTTGAATATATTTATCATGATACCTATATCTAAGAATTTAGAACTACTATCGAACGGAAGTCTTAGTACGGAACCCTAAAACCGTACTAAGACTTCCGTACTTCCGTACTCACTTGCTCTCTGTCTGTCCGTCTGTTCGTATGTATGTATCTTATGAACCATGATAGTAAGACTTTTGAAATTTTTAAAGATATTTTTGTATTTGCTCTTAAGTTTATTTGTATGGAACCTGAAGTAACTATAGGTTCCGCAAGTTAAACTCGCACTTAACAGATTTTTTAATATTTATTTACAGCACACTTTAATATGAAAGGCTTGTAAAATGAAAGTAAACCTTATTCTTAAAACGATCGTACAGAAATTCAGGAGATACTATATTAATTATTTGTACAATTTTGTCTTCTAATTCTCTATAAGAATGCATCTCAATAAGTTTTATTGTATTTTCTCTTCACTGAACGTAGCAAAACAGCATATTTTTATACTAAGAATATTTAAACATAATCCATACTGATAAATAAAATTTCGAGTGTCTGTTTGTAATTTTACATAACCATTTTTTTCTAAATACATGTTTAATTTCTAGAACAACTTTGAGCGAACTTATACTGGCAGGAAGCTGATGAAATAAGCAATAATTTAGGCCTCTTTATGTACTTTATTGTATTTGGGATTAGACCGCTGGAATTTGGGATTAGAAGGAAAAACTCATAAACGCATGTGAAACCGCGGGCCGCAACTAGTTAAACATTTAATATAAAAGTCATTGAAACGAAAGGACTCATTTCCCATGACATAATATATTTGTAAATCTTATATCCCCAATCACGTAATTCGTTCTAAATAAATATTAAACCTATTAACTTTATGAGGCGTTTTTGGAAGTTATTCACGGCGTAGTTCAACAAATTTAATTTACATGAAGCTTTTATTTATTTATTTAATCTCGCTCGTGGCGTATGCGCGGGCGCTGCGGGGCGCCGGCGATCCAGTACCATTGTATTCGTACACGCAGTGACATTTGCTTTTAAAAATTATTACTTTACGATTAAAATTAGAATTCGAAATTCCACTCCTTGAAAGTATATTCTAGAACTCATTTATTTTCAAATTACCTGAGGTAATAATTTTTGTACATAAGATGTTAATTAAGATGCTGTTAATAGCAGTATAATAAATAGGTACATAATACTCAGGGATGCCGGTCCAAGAATTTTTCAAATTGGTCCCGTAATTAACGTAGGTATATTGCATTTGAAAATACAATTTAAATTCTACTATTAATAAAAAAACATTAAAAAACCTATCTTATTTTTTATTATTTTTGTGTCTGTTTCTTTTGTCTTGATTCTGAAGGGGATTTCACTGCTTGGTAGCCGTAGAAATAAATAGTGATTTAGGGTACTTTTATATTGATAGCCCCCTAACAGCATTAAGATTAAGTGAAAAAACTCAATAATGCACGCGAAACCAAGGTACCCAGCTAGTCATAAATAACACTACTATCACCATCACCATCGTCATCATCTTTTCACTAACAAGGCTCATATAAATAAGCTAGGGAATGCTAATCAATCCCTTATTTGTCTCCAAAAACGTAAGATTTTCTGCTTAACTTATTTTTTTCATGTCACAGTCGGTAATGGAGCTTGTGAGGCACCTGATGGTAGTTGCTCGGTGCGAGCTGGCCCAATTCGTGCCGAAGCGTGCTCGACTACCACACATAAAAATAATTGTAATCTCAACTTCACAAGAATCACCTTATCGTACCGATAAACCGCATAACAATGAAACAGCGCGATCAGTATAAAAACAAGCAAACAATAGCATACCAAGCTTCGATTAATGATGTACGAGACTCCTACACCTAGCCGGTTGACATTATGTAAATACGAGACCTCTTACACTGTAGTGATTACGCCTCGGGAGATTCGTTAGGTGAAGAAACATGTGTTGTTTTATTGCTTTTCGTAAGACCCAGTGGTTTGTACATACAATAATATTCAATTAAAGCGTTATCGAGTTTAGAGTTTTTATGACGACTTTGTGTTAAGATGAGGAAATGGGAAATTGAAAATGTTGTTATTTGTTCGGTGATCGGGTTTTAACAGATGTTTCATAAGCTGTACGAATGCACTACATGTAAATTATTTAAAATTTGCTTCCTTTAACATAACAAAATGCTGCATTATATTTGATTAATTGTACGTTAAATAGACCACTAGCTAAAATACATTTTCTGAAAGCCTCCGCAGCAGTAAACTTTCATGTGACGTCCCGCCTCTTTTCGATATAATAAAATTCCATGCTCAAACAATCGACTCAAACAATTCTTACTTCACAATGAGATGATTACAATCCGTTATCTATTATAATTTACGAACGGGTTGGCCGCGCCGCACCGTGGGCGAAAGAAAACAATCGATCGGCCCTCCTGCTCTAATTTAAAAAATACACTCTCACAGATAAGATCTCTAGAGTGATTTGATTAATTCAAACAAGGTTTAATACAAAGAATAGGCAGAGTTAAGTATTTATATTGCTGACGCGTGTCGATATTAATCTAAGCCCGATGCGTTAAGTAATTAATTATTTTGTAATGAATTTATAATATGTTTTTTGATGTTGAAGGTCGTACATAAACGATATTTCGATGTACAACATTTATTGATTGAAGTTTTTATAAAACGTATAAAGTATAACATTTTAAATGAATTGCCATGAAATTAAATCGCTTTTCATTTTGTTAAATTGCTTATTTATATTGGAAATTTGATAACGTAGTTTAATTTACTTGACATTTTTGTTTGACATTTAAATTTCGAATTATGCGAATTTATTTTATGAAACCTGAAATTATAGAATAAAGATGATTGGTATTTTTTTACTTTAACTCACTTTTGTGTAAAATTTAGCAATAATGTAAAAAAACTCAATAGCACGTAAGGTAAAGATTAAAATATGTATTTTTTGTCAAGATCAAACCCAAAAACAGCCAAACACATTTAAAATTTTCCACTATCAGAGTATTTCTTATTTTTATCATAAATACATTCTGAATCACACAAACTATATTTTTATGATTTCATCCGGCTCACCCGGATAGACCCATTGCAAGAAGCTAGTCTAGTCATTAAAGAAAGATGAAATGGCTACTGAGTTTTTATCATAAAATCTCATTAAAGACGAGGTTCATTACTGTCCTCCCTTATAGAGCCATTATAAAGGCGATCAGTTTTCCGCGCGGATTCGCACGAACCGTATCAATTATGGTAATATCGCGTTTAATTTCCTGAACCAGATTAACTAAACCCCCTCTCAGTAATAAATTTGATTTACGGGACAAAGTTTAAAAATATATCGGGATTACTAATTCAGTCAAGTGCGAGATGGACTCTTAATAGGCTGTGGCGTATCGCTTTTGCCTTCTGAAACTCGAACTTAAAACTTTTGTTGCATGCAAACTAAGTGAGCAATACCTAAGTATGAATGTTGATTTAAAAAAAAAGAATCATTCAAAGTCAGACATTCCATAAGTGCAGTACTTTCGTAAATCCTAAATATATTTATATTCCATGATAACCCAGCAAAAATTTTACCGGAAAACATCCGAATATAAATCATAATAATGCATTACTTCCTCAATAAAGTTCTAAAATAACATGAGAGTAACTGTTTTTTAACCAATTAATTACGCATCGACTAACGACGAAATATTATTTGTAAGTAGTTGTCGATACCTCATCGTAACATAAATAAGAAATATGTGATTATTAAATGATAATTTATTTTATAACTACTCCGACCGAAATTATTTATATCTCAAGGGTGATATTATACCTGTGACATGAAATATTCTACGTGAGTCACCATCATATATTTTAATCTAAATCGTAATTAATTAAAAAAATTCCTCGAAAAACGCATGCAACACACATTTCATTAGCCAAATTATATTATACGATAAACATTAAACGTCTACAAAGACTTTCCCAATAGTTGCCTCACGTTATGGCGCACGCACTTTTTAATACCGCCAAGAAAGCATTCAATGCATGTCGAATTAAATAGTTTAAAGTACAATTGAATTACGTGAATTTCCTCGTCTGTCCGAGAACAAAAGCGTTATTAAATACGTAATTATTCACATTTACTTGCCGTGCAAGGTTTTAATTCAAAGGAACGTCCAATTTAATTCTAGCTGAACTAATTGCCGGCGTGGGTTGAAATAATTTTGTTTACTGCTTCTTAAATGACCCCACCCACTTACGTTTATTGAGCTTGTGATAATTATGTTTATTTATTTTTAATTTTCATAGATATTCCTGGGTTTCTATTAGAGCACTACCTTAACATCAATAAGAGATCGTATAATTTGTTATGTTTTACCTTTGAGTTTTTAACCTTGATTTACATATTTTGTGACCAAAGTGATATTACAAGTTTATTGCTTTAACATCATACTATACTATCCTACTATCCTACTAGTCCTACTAATATTATAAATGCGAAAGTTTGTAAGGATGTTGCTCTTTCACACAAAAACTATTGAACCGATTGCAATGAAATTTGGTGCGTAGACAGCTGGACAACTGGAATAACATATAGGCAACTTTTTATTCCGATATTCCTACGGGATACGGACTTAAGCGGGTAAAACCGCGGGGCGCAGCCAGTTAATCATATTATAATAATACTAATCTTATTAAATTGTCATATTTTCAGGGAAATATAATATATAGCTTCTAGTAATTTACAAACTGCAAGATAAAAATGAATCAGACAATGACGCCATTTAAATTAATTTTATATAACTCGCAATCAGAATAACAATGATTGAATAAAGGATAATTGTGCAGATAAAACTAACAAATAGTCAAAATTGCATGTTAGAAATCTGTGACGAATTTTTTGGTGATTCACAGTTAAAAATCTTGAAAAATAAATGCATCATTACACTGTGATATGAATACAAATATTTGAGGAAAAGTCATTTGTTTCGTATTAGAGTGTCGTTTGCGGGTTTCGTGTAAGAATTTTAATTGTGCACTTTTTATGGTCATTACGTGGTGTCCCAGTTTGGAATTATAGCTGTATTATACGCATAAACGTATGTCTTTTTTAAACTATGATGAAATCAAGTAATAAGAACATTGTATTTTAAGTCATTAAAACCTTTCGGCGTTTTGTTTTTTATTATATATTTAGATGATTTAAAAAGCCTGTTCAATGAAAAAATAATTATAACAAACAATATTTAAGAGTGTAAATTATTTAATATTTATACCTGTAATACCTTCATTTTAGCCTGGAGAAATTTATCGATCATTTGATAAAAACTACTTACTAACCAATATTAATATTTGTAATCAATTTTTTATGTTATATTTTTGCACGTAGCGCTTTTAATCAAAACTTTGGAAGCGTTTATTGCATCGCTCATCAGCGTTTCGAAGGAAGCCAACCAAACAAAGGATCCCACATCCACGGTCGCAGGATATTGTGTGAATATCAAATTGTATCCAACAATGGTGTTAAAAACACCCCTAACCGTTAATTTGACCTAATCCATTCAGTACATAATTATTATATTCGTTTGTTCTCGGTCGGCTACGTTCTGTCTGCGGTCCGAATGCGTAATGAGTGAACCATTCTCAGTATCGACTTGGCACTTATCAAGCGTGCCATCTAACTATTATATTACCAAAATACCACTTTAAATGCAACCGGCCTTAGCCCTATAATTAACTTGAATGTAACCTGCAGTTTACATGAACAATAATAATGAGGGAAATGTATTTTCGACGAAAATTCATACGTCGAAGAAACTCCCATGGAATTGCGGGCTTTGATTTATTCAACGTTGCGATTGGGCAGATGTTTGTACACAGAAACTATTATGACAGTCAATTATTTAAGTCGCATTATTGTCGCTGGATGGATTCAATGCCAATTATAGCTGTATTCTGGAGTCTACGATTGACTATACTGTTCGAATAAATAACGATGTTGCCTCACTTGGGTATATATTATTATTTATGTACGTGTAATGAAAATATAGCGTATTACTATATCATTTTTTTTATAATATATCATTAGACATATCATCAAATGTACGATACGTTTTGTACATTTTATTAAACATTTTTTAAACGAATACGTATTAGGCACTATACATATTCACAGTGTGGTCCTCATATATATTATATCGCTCACACTACACCACATAAGGCTATGCAAAGGACCGCTATTATATTAAATGGTATGTACTCGTGGTTCATATTAACGCACATTTATCGGACACCCACATCGCGATAGCTCGGTAGCCGGATCAAAATGTAATTAAAACCTCAATACACGCACTCTATATGAATTGCGTACGAATGTTACAATGATATATGGATTGTGGAAGCGGCTGGTCGAGCTTCACCAGGTAACGCGTAATGAAAGACCCATTGAATGCTACGAAAAACAGAAATTCATTTATATATATCTAGGAAAGAGTGGTGTTACAGGGGATTCGCGAAGGATTTTTTAAACTATATCATAAAATGTATAAATTATAGGATAGCAGGATTTAAAACGGTTAAACGTTTATGTGAATACTTTGCTTAAGAAAATCGATGTTATATTCTTATCATGATTATGAAGAAATCAGTGAAAAAAAATTTAAAACAACTGACTGACTGTTTTCGGATGAAAAATCATTTAAAAGTATATTCTTTAATTATAAATTTAAAAGTAACAAACGATGCAATTTTATAAAAATACAATCCAAAGTTGAAATAGCAGAAAAAGATCAAAGCGCAGATGGGTGTACAATTAGGTTATATCTTATTTATAACCTTTGTTAATCTATATTAATATAATCTACATAAACAAATATTATCTTTTTAGTCACTCCAAAATTTGTAAATGTCTTGAGATGGCGCTATATTTAAAATGTGAGATGTTAAATTTCCTTGTCGTCACAAGTGGAGCAGCGGTCAGCAGCTACTAGGTTATAATATATCAATTCAAAACATTAATCACATCCTGCTAATATTATAAATGCGAAAGTTTGTAAGGATGTGAGTGCATTTAAATTTGACACGTAAATAGCTGGACAACTGGAATAACATAAAAGCAACTTTTTATCCCGATATTCCTACGGGATACGGGCGCAGCTATAATCTCGTTTATAAATTTTTAAAAAAAAGCTCGTTCATAAATTTTTAGATGCAAAAAAATTCCCGTTTGGATTGTTTCAAATAGACTTACAAAATGCCAATAATTGGTGTAAACAGTATCTACCTAATTGATAATAGAAGTGAAATCACTATTGGTACTAAACTTCCAATACCCATATATTATATCGTATCCAGTAAGAACACTACACCATCAATTTCAGTTATGTAGCGCATCGGTTTTGCCAAAGAACCGCGAACAAACTACTAATGAACAATGTGAGCCTTCCAAGTAACGGTCGGAGGGAATAATAGGCGCGCTATGAATTATTGATACAAACTAATGCGATAATACACATGTCCCATTCCTTACAAGGATGTTTAATCTGTGCTATTTATGCACTGATTTTGGCAATATTCCACGCTCTTGGCGCCAAATAGAGAGTTTCCTTTGTGTATTAGGATTATTTACGTATAAGGGGTCTTGGGAGTTACCGTTTTTAAGGTACTATGTAATGGTTATGCTAATTTTCGAATAAAATATAAATTGTATGTTAATAGCCTAAAATATGTAACTTAAATGCAATGTAAGGTAAGTAGGTTTTTAATCCATTTTTAGCTAATAATTACACTACACGGGTAACTGGCATTGATATCTAATTAAAAAAATCAATTAGTATATACAGCACAAAATAAATTTAATATGTCCCTTCGTAAATACAGTGTGATTAAAAAGATAAATGTAATAAAAATGTAGGGGTTTACTCATTTTCCTAATCTTAACGATAATGTTCCATAAAATACCGAATGTAGACAAATTAAATAAGTATTTTTATGTGGGGAATAATTTTAATTAGCATTATAAATTTCTTAAACTGGTTTTCAAACACCTTTAGCCAGCATTCAATGTAAAATTTGTTGTTTTTTTCGTATTTACTTTATATTTATTAATGTATTGATTTTTATCGATAAAATATCACACTATTAAACACACACACAAACGTAAACATGCACTTACACATATATAGAGATTTTATTTATTTGCTTTTCTTTTTTATTTTCTTTATGATTTGTTTGCATTGTATAAAGTCATCTTATTTTATTTCTACACCTAAAATACACCTAAATAGAAGAGCGAAACCTTCTGACACAAGCATTTTTTTTTCTTACTAGGAATGTTCCAATTACCAAATAGTTTAAGATAATCATTTAAAGAATGAAATAAATAATTTGAATTTCTTTTAATATCACTATTCCAGTAGGTACATTAAGACAGGTAACGCTGTTAGATCAATCAAATGAATTTGTCATTTTTGAACAAAAGTAGAATACCGAATTCTTTGTTAAAAGACTCCATACAATATAGTAATTAACTTTAGGGTCTGCCCAGCCTTTTTTTTCAGTATAAATATTGATATTAACTATAGTTGCATTTTATTCTGACAATAATACTCTTTCTTATTCGATCAATGTGGATTTTCCACGTCAGTAACGTTTTTTTTAAAGGCAAAAATCTTTATTATTACACCTTGTTACCTGTATCGTAGGTAACTGTATATAAAACTAACAAATACTCGTAGAAGTTGCAAATCTGAAATTCGGTTTCACCACAGCCGCTGTCGCAATTAAATACAACAGATTAGATCGCGCAATTCAACAATCCAACATATAAAAATTATCTTATTTTCGGTAAAACCTTTATTGCAGGATGCGTACAACAATAACAAGAGAACTCGTGAACCCAAGCGATTAGACAATTCTTTGACGGCACTACACTCGTTTTGGAGACAATCATTATGAGAAAATCTAACAAATGACTTAAAACACAGTAATAAAGACATTCATAGATGTATCCTGTGCACTTATGAACGACACTCACGTTTCAGATGGATATCTTAGAATAAAAGTACCGCTTCGCTGTGAGATGCCGCAAGCCCGGTTATTAGTTAGCGGATATCCAAAAACTCGAAATTTTCCTAAATTATTTCCTTGTTTCTGCATTCTGTACGATCCTATCTACTTATCACGTAACGTATAGCGGTTCTAATGATCTAATGTAGACCACATTCAATCGAGTTATATCGGTTTTTTAGATGAATTAGAGTCCTTAGGAACTATTTTGTATATTTCGAACTAAAATGACGGGTTTCAGAAAAGCTCGGTGACACAAACTATGAAGATAATTAATAGATTTCTGATAATAACTATCTCCACTACTAACGTATGAAATGAAAGCAATGTTATTGCATAGCCACTATAGTACATGAAAAGAAAATATATTTTCTCTAATCTAAATTATGGTTCGCAACGCTGTCGCTAATATTTTATTAGACAATATGGCAACATTGTAAAAAAACAAAGAACGCGTCGAAAAGTGGCTAAGATAATGAAAAATTTAACTGGATTTAGAAGAAGGAATTTGGCATCAAAGTAGTAGGTAAATTATATATTCTACTCATAAAAAATTGTAAGTTTTGAAGAAGTTAGTGAAATTAAAAAGAACTTTGTTTTTACACAGAAACACATCCAGTTGTTATTTTGCCCAACTGCCTCAAAATTATCTTATATACATAACACTATTTAAGGATAAATATGTTCCATGGAAAAAGCCCATCTTTATAATTGAAATGCTAACGTTTATCGTTATAAAAAATAATACGTTTTGCCCTTGCCATCGACCCTATGCGAATAACAATACTTAAATAAAAATTACAGATAGTCATTATAAATTACTACATAAGTGAACATTAACATGCTACAAACGACTATTCAGAGCCTATTAAAAACAACAGATTGCATCAAAAAGAAAGTAGCATCGCGAATTCAACTCATGATTTCATTATTAAAACTTCAAATTTGCAATCCAAAAATCTCAATTTAGATAGCCTAACATAGTCATAACTAGAATTAAACGCAGATAACTAAATTCTTTCCCGAGCTTCGGTGTCTTTATGGACCGTATACGGGATGTAATAGCAACGTCGTGCATATTTGGCACTGTATTTCTTTAACTGGACCACTAAGCATATGTATTAGGAAGCGAGTTGAATCGTAAATAGCTCTGATGTTTTAATTTTGTGAATAGAACGAATAGAGAATAAATTAACTCGATGGTTCACAGGTGTACACTTATTGATTTTACTGAGGAAGTCACACATAGTTCTTCGTGGCTATGGAATTGTTAAATTATGATATGTATGTATATTTATTACTTGAAATATGTGGTAATTTAGATATTGAAGATTTTCTAACGGATTTTAAACGCGATAAAATCCGTTAAAACCGTTTTAATTTCGAAATGTATGATACTCGCGTAAAAGAAAGCACAAGAAAATACTAATTAAAATAAAAATAAATTTAAGGCCGTAAAAGTACGTAGTGTTAATGTTTTAAGATTATGCAAAAAATTCAATCCTTGCAATGTAAGCCTAATTATTTTTCCTATATTTCCACCATCTTAAAGGTAACATGATATGCACCAGCTTTCAAATAAAAAAAATTATAATAATCTGTTCACCCATTAAAAAAATATTAAGTAAGAAACAAAAAAAATACAGCTGAAATAATAGCCTCCTCCTTTTTTGAAGTCGGTTGAAAAAGTTCTCCATTTCTGAAGTCCAGGGGATCACTCCAGATTGTAAAATGGAACCATATGATAACAATTTCATATCAATTACAGTAAAAATCACGCCAAATGTAAATTATCAACTATGGCGTTATCGAGGAAAAAAACAAAAAAATCATATTCGTATGGAGAACCTCCTTCTTTTTTGAGAATTTCGGTGAAAAAAGTATTAGGTAAGGGTTTATTTTTATATAAATGAATACAAGCCACACTTAACTACATGTATCTTGTTGTATATAAAAATAATGGTGAGTATAAATGTAACTAACGAATGAGTAACCACCATGAGCTAGATATATAAATCACAAACATTTCTTAAAACGAGCATCAGAAGGTGTCAGTGAAAGTCACCTAATGTGCCCAAACAGTAAGTAACTTAATTACATTTAATCACAATTTAAGCCACGTCCACGAAGCACCTGTTTCTAGATCGCGGTCAAGCAATCTCGATCGTAGAATTTCGTCCAATCCATTCAAAATGCGACGCACATTATTTGCGATGCATTCGAGCTAAGGAACGATCGCCATGCCAGCTATGCCTCCGTATAATTATTAAATACGCCGCGTCCATTGCAGCGAGCTGACAGATGTCTAACATACTCATTATATACCAGACATAATTTATACGACACCTAACTCATTGTTTTTCTCTACATTTACGAAATTCAACGTACGATCGCATTGTGAATTCTAAACACGATCATTAATATTTTGCTTGCAATGTCACGGAGGCTACTTAGAAAGCATATTTCGCAGATTAGTCATTGTTATAAAATGTGGTTATAATTTGTTTTTTTAACCTTTAAGGTCAATAAACCGTTGATTTAAGATATTTATGCTGAACGCGGACAAACGTCTTTATTTTCGATATATACGTTTATTACGAATTTAAAATTAGACCCCCTTTTACTGCCGCTATAAAATAAATACATGTATTGAATTACAAAACATAACAGACGAGTAATAACATTTATATCGCGGTTAATGTAAATAAAAATATAAAAGCGATCAAGATTATTCCAGTATATTCGTCAAATAACTTGCATGGTACAAGATTGAAATATAATAAAAAGATATGTTGAACTTGAAAACTATTTCACAAAAAAATTGTAAGTATATTTAACTATGTTTCTAGAATAGCCTTTTACATTATGTATATATATATATATATAATAATATGTTTAATGCTACGCTAAATTAAATTTTTCCTCTTCATTTTCATTTAAAATAATTATACTCATGCTAAATTCATTGGAGTCACGTATTTTCGTTGATTAATGAATTTTACAGTAAATTGTAGTAATATCGCCCGTGAAAATCTAAAAGATAGAAGAAAAACGAATAATCTTAATCTGAAAATAATAGCAGATCCGATATACCTATAATTATAGTTAGGATCAGTTTAAATTTGACCAGAAAGACTTAAGATTTAACGATTAAGTAGATATTTATACACTGAATCATTTTCTGCTTCTCTCTTTTTTTTCTTCATGTAGAAGGCATTAAATAATGCGTAATTTAGCATACTATTAAAATTCTAATTGCAATATATCTTTTTTTTTGCTCCAGGTTTAATTCCAGATTCCGATTTATCCCATGTGCATTGTTCGTTTTTTTTTTAAATTCGACAACTCAAACTAAATCTGTTACACATAAGTACCTAGTAAAGTCAATAAACAAAAAATGTATGTCATATAAATTAGAAAAAATGTAAAATGTAGAAATTATGAATCATTATCCCTATGTAAATCCGAGAGCTTAAAAGCAAGGGCTAATATAATATTCTGTATAGGATCCAAACAGTTACGCATACAACAAATACCATTTCGCGCATCCGCCTCTGCGCTTACGCATTCATACCGCAAGCGCCATCTGTGACAAGAAAGCGCATAACCTCATTAGAAACCTTACACAAATTGAACGCTACTTTATCTAATAATATTATTATACATATTCAAAAGGGCTGCGTTGGTAATGGTCGAAATGACCCGCATTCGGATTTTAATCGTCCAATTAACATTTGGAGTCACGTTTTGGAAAGACAATGGCCATCTTCGTGGGGGCAGCGTTGGATGGCACATTGGCAGAGTAAGGCTCCCCATATTAATGTATGTTTGTTAGCGGTAAAACACGTATACATTAAAATGACGTAATTGGTGAAGCATTTGTAGGCACGGACTTTCTGGTGCGTATATTTGGCAGCGTACTGATTCATTTTTTTCCTGTGTAATGATTATTTTTTGTCTACATTTTGATGCATGGATTTTTGAACATTAGGAGGAATACGATAAAATGTAACGCAAGGCATGAAAGATAATCACATTATCAGAATGTATTACGAAAATAAAATTTTCCAGTAGATATATTCTCCTTTTGGGACATCTATCGCTCCTACTCCTTCTGTAAAACTACTAAAGTTATCTTTATGTCTATTTACATTTATGTTATATTAAATTTAAAAAAGCATTTTCCCGTTGTCTTGCTCGCAGTCGATTTGTAAATATAAACTCATAAACCTAAAAACACACTAGAAAATTTATTAAAGTTAGTCCAGTTAATATGTATACAATTAAATACATCCAACGCAAAAGTCAATACAGCATACATATAGAAAAACACATGTTTTATATTGTTCCACGTATTACAACCTCCAATAGTCACATACAATTAAAAATATTCACGAATTAAAAACATATTGAAATTAGGTCGCAGTTACATAAGGAACTAATAAAGCATGATATTGCGTATAAAAGAAAGTACGAAGAGGTGCAATGCCTATTAAAAGACAATAGCATGTCGATACAACTTGGCCAATAACCAACATTGGAGACCATTTATTAAACATTTGTATTCAATCAGTTTATTCGCAGTTTGTACTGAAATGTGGGCCAGGTGAAGCTTCTCGGTAGTCAGGTGACAATTATTAATTACCATCGCGAACGCATTATTATTCCAATAAAGTATCGAATGTAACGGTCAATTAAAAGCTTATACTGGGTTATTAATATTACTTAGAGGTTTGCGAAACTCGTGGTTACGTGTTGTGTGTCGTTGCAATGATGAGTAATTGTTATTTGCGTATTCGTTTCCCTTTAATTTTGAATTTAATATAAAATATATGTCAAGGGTTTATGAGATGCATACAAATCTAATTTACCTACACTAAGACATGTAATTGATGATGAGAAGTGGGTACGTACGCCTGTCTTTGCGAAAATGTTCTTATAATCAACAGTAGTCTTTTTCATATCGCTGTGGATGAAAAACAAATCAAATGTATTTTATACTCAATAAAAGATTTACGTAGATTTTTTGTCATGTATACTCAAGCCGTTAATGCTCATTAATCATGTAAAACATTTTAATTAATGATGATTTATTAACACCCATTATAAAATAATGACAAAAGTGAAATTTAAATTGCGCATTACACCAGGAGTAATGAAATATTATCCGATGTCGACCCAATTTTCACCGTTGGAGAAGGCGACAGCGCGACTTTGTACAAAATAATGAATGCGGGACTTAACATCGAATGCCAGATCCGATCATTGTTATAATTCATCTTGATTTATTGTTGCGTGTAAGGCACGCGAACTGTCGTAAATTAACTGGTTATTACTAAAGAAACAAGACTCCTATTCTTTGCTTTTTCCTTGTTAGATAAATTGTCAATGAGAGAAGCCATCTCTACTTCCCTCGGTGGCTCTATCCGACAAGTACTGCGCATTTTTTGTCCAGTTTTTGTATGTGGGAGTCGAGCACGCTTTCGCACGAATTGGACCAGCTCGCACTGGGGAAGTTCCACCCCCCAAAGAAAACTGGCGTAACTACTTCTGTATTCAGCCTTGCCACTAAAGCGAAGCAAGTATAAAAAAATGAGAAGCAAGATTCGTTCTCGATCTCCCTACTTTCGCTTTAAGTCTAAAGTGTCCTTAACCTAACCTCAGTTAGTTAGGTTAGTCCTCCCTAACCTAACCACTTAGCCACGACTGCTAGTAGGTAGTATTACCACTACTCATTACTTAAATAGTGACCAAGGAAAACACATTTTATTATACATTAAAAGCTTCAAATAAATTACGCTAGCAATGACATAATTGTACGTGACACCACGTGCTTGCTTATGAATAAAATCTTATAAGATCATTGCACCTTGTGTTTATAGCCAGGCTTTTACATGCACGTCAAGAGTCCCAATTAAATTACATGCTAACGATAAAAAGGATTATTTTACAGTGCAATGATGACTAGCTGAAGTGTTTTTATGTGTTTCTTTTACTGACTAGCATTGTAATCTTTATTTTATAATTAATCACAGATGCGGATTTCATGAGGCCCAGACTCTAAAGTATTCGAATAGATATTTTCATCGCAGTCTTCTTCTAGACCAACGTTATACGTGACGTGAGTCCAGTGGCGTAGCTATCATATGGCCAGGTGGTGCAGTGCACCAGGGCCCCGGAGCTCAGGTGGCCCTCTAACCTCAGCTTTGAAAGAGTGGAGGAAGGCGCAAAGAGGGGAGGAGGGCCCGATTCTTTCCCTATGCACCAGGGCCCTTGTCCCCCTAGCTACGCCACTGCGTAAGTCAACCATAATTTTGACGGTTAGTTAGAGTACCTATGTGATTTATAATTAATTATGATATTTTATAACTTTTTGACATAGCGGTTAAGTATGTGCCACAAGTGAAACATTCTATCTAATAGTAATCAACAAATTTTGGAGGTGATATTAGTTATATTGTATGTACCTACAATATCCGCTGCAGGTTAAATTATTTATGAGCATTCGTCGAATGTAAAATTTTTGATAACTTTATTAAAGGCAATAGAGATACTTGCACAATATTGCTATTTAAAATAACCTGATGATTGAACTGAAGAAAGCGAATCAAATATGGGACCTCAGAGTAAGGCTCTGATTATTTACCACCCATAATCTTTACAGGTCAATAACAAATGGTTTTTATTAGTCACAAAACCGTCACCACAGAACATTATCTATATCTAATCAACGTTTGATGCATACTAAATAGATTTTTAATTGTCCTTGGCGTACGATGGAATAATGAACGATCGTTGATATTCCTGGAATTCGAGCTGTAAAATGTTGGTATAAATCTTTAATCTAGTAATTTTATTGGTTCCTACACGTGTTTGGGTTAATAAGTACCTACATAGAATTGAAATCGACACTCAGGCTCAACGAAATGATAGTACACGAACGTCTTATTTTACTTTTTCAATTAATTATAATCTTTCCTTTTGAGATTTTGGGGCTATGAATATTTTATTTATATTTGTTTTGATTAGAGCACCTTTGTAGAATGTTTGACTTGTAAATCAATGGTGAAACTCTGAAACCTTGAGATTTATTGAAGTTTTATAATCGCTTTATCTGCACATTTATGAAAAAACTAGCCTCCCGCGCGTGTCTAAAACCGCTTAGCAAAATAAAATAAACCGCAACATTTTTATTACAGCGTCAATATATCAAAATTAATAAATTATAACTGTAAATAATTAAAATTATTAGTGATTCAAATGCGTATCATAATGAATATTACCATGGGCAATGAAATGATTTCCCGCCAGAAAAATTAGCCTATGAGCTAGAGCTTCTAACTATCTACAAACATCTAATCATATCACAAAACCGCTTCGTTGCGACAAGAAATAATTATCGTCAAAACAAACACCCTTTTGCATTTATAATATACTTAAGTAAGGTTATTAGATTTCATGGAGGATTAACAAAATATGCTTTCACTATTTATTTAATAGCAAAACGACAAAATCAACATTAGTATTGATATTGAATTAACAAAGTAGTACCAACCTCATAAAATACATAAATTATTGTTAGTTACTTAGTCTATAAGCCTATCTTTTTTTCATATGCATCCTATAACACCTGTACTGGAATTTATTTAATTGCATTGTCGTTTAATTGGACTGCGCTTTATCAAAACAGCGATATTACAAAATATCAAATTCCATCGGGGACTTTGTACGGGAAATGGTCGACTAGATCCATATAAAGGGTCAATGGAAGTGATTATTTATAAGTGGCCGCTCAAACTGGGTATCACTCGCAGTGACTCAGATCATAGTAAAGATACCTCGTTGGGTTTAATTTATTTTCTTCGGGAAGGTGTCTAATGACCCGTTGCGTGTGGCCTGACATTCTTATCGACTGGAGGCGCTTTGATAATAATTTTAAATATTAATGTCAATATTATTTCGACTACCTGCGTCATTTTAATCATGGATAACCTTTCGAGGTGTCGTATCGGCGCGTATTTATCATTATTAATTGGTTTTATTTGGGGTTTGTTTTGACTTTATCGCATTCGTAAAAATGTGTGTTATTAACAATATATTTTTATTATAATTCCTGTTCCTTTTTATGTGACTGACTTCATGGTATAATGACCCGATTCATATATCTCTAACAGTCATATAAAAAAGAAAATTGCGCCGTTAAAGTACAAAAAATTTGTATACTCAGTTTTTCATACAGAAATTGATCACTATGAAATGTGTAAAATACATATGGTCTCAGATCATATACTAGATGGTATTACTACTTACCTTACTTAGTAGTTTTTCTTATCTGCATCGTTCATTTGACTGAAAAAAAAAACAAGGGAAAAAAATTCTCGTATTTATACGAATGACTCTCAAATGAGTCAAATCTTGCTTACTCTCAATTTCAAATAAAATATGATATATAAATTCAATATAAGCTAAGAACTTTTTGGTACACATAAGACTTACCATAAGCGTTAAATCTTTAATCAAATGAAATTATATGTGATTGTGCTATACGTATCTTCAATTTCATATTATCTACGATCGAAGTTTCATACTCTATACCTAAAACCGTCAGAAAAGCAAACATTACATGCAATTTTAATCAATGCCATGCACCCGACCTAGCACTACATTGTCCTCTTACTTCACCTCAAATTAGTACAAAATATATTTACATGTTAATTCCTTGAATATAACATTCCATCGCCAGGCGCTAAAAGCTGACTTCGTGAACGGATAAAAAAAAAATAAAAAAACTCCGTGTCCCATCCGAGGTGTAAAATAAACAGTCCAAGACGCTATTAAGAGCCGGTCCTCTGCTTGTATTAATTTGTATTTAAGTGTATTGAACAAGATAAAGTAAATATACGAGTACGGGCTTGGGTCACGGCGGTATTACGTGTTCCGTTTCTTATGGCTATATGATTCCTATCAGACTTTATGGTGGAATTTAAGAGATGCGATATGAGGAGTTGCCGTTGGAATATGGACTATTTTTATTTTACACCGAAAATCGAAAATATGAAATATCATACGTAAATAAATAATTAAATTAAATTACTTCATAATAGATACGATTCAATTGAATATATAGCTAGATTTAATTATTAAAAATATTATTCGATGTTTTGAAGGATGTTTAAATTGTCTCCATTTTATTGTACTTACACGCTGTTATACGGCTAATATAACAGCGTGTAAGTACAATGTAATATGCTCTTAAAGTAAGAAATGCCAAAATGAAAAATATATGCTATGGTAAACTTTCTTGATGGATGAAATAAAATATTTAACGGATATTGCAGTAGGTATCTATAGATATACCGATATGTATAGGTATATCACTGGCAATCTTCACTGCATCTGGAGATTGCCAGTACACTTAAATGGCTATATCAATTCTGAGCAATTTGTGATGAAGATTTGAGCTCCGAAGAAAGAAAGTTACAAACTTTTTCAATATAAGACAACTACAGAATAATATAATTTCCGTTTCATAAGCTGAAATCACGCTACGCACGCGTGAAATAACGCGTGGGGGTGTGGTACATCCCCGGTGCGAGCTTGCCCAATTCGTGCCGAAGCGTGTTCGACTAAAAGGGTAAATAGACTCTGGTTTTCAGGATTATGCGATGCGACATCCCACGATTTCTGGAATAAAAACTCCTTCTTCGTCTCCTTCTAAAAACGACCTTACGTCTTTCCATGGGTCAACTATCTTTGCACCAAATTTCATCCAAATAGTCCAATATCCAAATAGGTTGAGTGGTTTAGTGTGTAGGTGGGATAGATAGACAAAGTTACTTTCGCATTTATAATATAAAAAGAAAGGGATGACAAAACTCATTTGCCAGACATACCAAAATAGTATCTAATATATATAAGCTGAAGAATGATCAGGACATACTTTCCCGTCCATCCTAAATCACCGTCTTGCTCAAATGAATATCACTAATACAATATTCTAGCTCATAATGTCGCAAATGCGTTTATCATTCTGACAAAAGTAAAATAAATAACCGCAATACATTTTAGCTATTTTTTGATTCACTAAATTAACAGCCAGCTCATAAATAAACATCATTTATTTTAAAGTCTCGTCGCTTTATTCTATTTGTATAGAGTTTAATTTTACTTTCGTAGGTCAGGGCATTGGTAAATTTAATTGTTTTTTAGTTCGTAATGTTAACAATGATGTTGTTTATTTCATTGTTTCGATAGAGATAGAACATAGCTATTTGAGAGCCTATTCAATTAAAAAAAGATTTATTTTTTGTCATTTTTTAGCTCTAAGTGTGGAAAAGCCCAGTTTTTATGGTTTGTTGTTTCATCAGTATGTTAATTGTTCATTTTGTGATATATAATAATGTGGCATAAATTTAATCATTACCTAATGATTAATCAATGGTATAATTTTAGTTTTATAGCATTGAAATGCTTTATAAATGAGAAATTCTGAAATTAATATTTGAAAATATGAAATAATATTAATTATTCATAATTGATCCTCATGATAAATACATTTACTTTTAGCCACATCGTAAACAAAAGTTTATTAATTTTCTTTATTTGCGACATACATTTGAATAAACAAAGGACATAAACAATAAAATTCACCATTGCATAACCCCAAACATATATACTTATCAAAAACATTGCAATGGTGGCAGAACGCTTGCAAATTAAATCAATTATTTAATAATGCAATACATAATTAACTAGTGAGTATCTAATATATAAAAATTAGAAACTTTAAGCCAAAAATTATGAACGTTTACTCGTCCCATTCATACATGGAGTGAAATTTATCAAGCGATGCCTATAAAAATTACCATAATCAACTCCGAAAGCAGGTCTATAGTCCGTTGAATGTTTTTGTTGTTATATTACAGAATTAATTTAGAATTAGGTTTACCGTTTAGGTGATATTCAAATATCCAACGATGTCACTGCCCGCTGCTATGAAAATTTAATTTATTTAAACGTGGTACTAATAGCTATATTACGTCTAGTAGCGAATTAAATTAACCTATAATTTTATTGAACGTGTGTTATTTTGAGTTAATTTAGATAAATTGCTCATAAAATAAATATTTTATGCCTAGTGGAATCAACTTTATAAAGAAACGAAGGTTTAAATGTGGAATAGTAATAATCAAACGTATCGTCTTCTACTTTAAACAGCTAAACTATTCATAGTTGTGAAAGCATAACTATTAGAACATATTTTTACCAATAAGCTTCCTTAATCAATTTCTCAATAACGCTTTTGTATTTTCAAGGTAAATAAAAACAAATGGGTGCGTTAGCTATCCTTAATATTTTCAAATTTGTTTATTCTTTTGTATTAACTTAACTTAGGTAAATTAAAATGGATATGTACAGGATATGGTGTTCAACACTTAGTTTATGATAGATAATCATAGCAAGTCACTTAATTCACGCAATACAATAATCCATACGTTCGTAATAATCTGGTGAAAAACCGACTGATTCATTATAAAGACATAATATAAGTGTTACAAAAATTTTTTTATGTGCGCTTATGTCAGAATAGACGTTTTAAGTATCATTTTACCAGCACTAGTCTTATAAATTTTACATGTAACTTTACATTCAGAGAGTTTTAACTACCCACACCAGTTTATCTACTCATTACTGTCTTGATATATTTTACTAAATAATATTAAATACAAAGTGGGAAGATACTAGTTTAGACGACTAGTGTCCATAGTTTTAAGTTCCTTGGTTCAAGAATTCAAGCCACATATGCAATGTCAATGTAAGGTATGGATCAATATAGATTATTACTCTAAAATTGGATAATCTTTAAATAGGTACAATATATTTCTTCTGTGTGTTTGTTATTGAACTCTTTTGAAACGGCTGGACCGATTTTAATGAATTTTTTGTTGGATTTCGGATCGTTACGAGATCGGTTTAAAAGCTTGTTATAGGTAACTAACGTCTATCCATTCAAAACTTTCGTATGAATGAAAATCATTGAACTAATGTAAAGCATAATTTACCAATCACTATTTACATAAACACTTCTTTATATTATAATTAAATTCAAGAATAATTTTGACGTAAAGAAATTATATTAATTGCTTTCTTGGCCACATAAACATCGTCTTATGATCTTAAATGATTCATTAAGTAATGTAGAGGCAATGTTTTGAAATTTTTTACATAAATTAAACAAATCTATTTGTAAAGTGTCACTTGTTATTCCAACATGTTTTTGTCTGACTTTCCATGTAATTGAATTAAGAGTGATTGATTATTGATAAACGAAATCTATTTTTCACAATGTTATTATGTAAATCAGTAATTTTTTAATCTTTTTTTCATATACACGCAAAACTGTTCTTGCTTTTGTTTCGTTCTGTTGATTTTTAAATAAAATATTAGATATGGATCATATAAAAAAAAATTAAAAACAAATTCGTTCATACACGTGCCTATATCTGGCAGGACTGACCTTTAAAAGTGCATTAAAATTTTTCGTTACTTTCTTATTAATGAAATAAATCCCTCAAACCACATACTAAATGTTACCACAACAATAATGATTATAATTAACTAGAACTTTTACCATAAACCAAACACAAATACTAGGCTTAAAAACGTATCGCATTTCGTCCATCGTATTTGACCAATTTGTCAGTAATTAAGGGTAATTTCTGAGCTTATCTTTATTAGAGTATTTATTTCAAGACGATAACAGTATGGGCACTTAGGAACTTAAGTGTTTGAATGTATTACTAAAATTTTGGAAAAAGCATCGACCCATAATGCACATTTTAAACATAATGTAGCTAATGAATCTGAGCAGTCGTTAAAGGTTTTTTATAATGCTTTAATTTTATGTTTTGTAATTAGGGTTCTGAAGAGACGACACTTTAAAGGAATTGAAAAATGTATTTCTTGATACAAAGTTTGTTCCTATGAAAATAAGGAAACTTTTGCATAAAGCAAATCATATTTTCTTTTAATTATTGGGGAAATAAACCGACGCAACACAATATAATTTTTCTACTAGATTGTCACAAAACTAATGAGTTTCAAATAGTTCAGATTATTATTCTGTTAATTCACAACTAATATAAATATGAAAGAGGATCTAATCTATATAGACATAACTATAATATAAAATAATGTAAATGTATGTCAATGAGTCTATGGAATCTTATCTTTCACACATTTAAATATTGATTGTAGAATGTCGTATTACTTTGGAAATAAATTAAAAAATTAATCTGATTAAAACAGGTTAAAGTCAACATGACCGGCCAGTCGATCGGAGATCATTTATTTTTTTAGCTGTGCCATAAAGAATATAAAAGATGTCTCAAATTAGAAGGAATTAATGTACCTCATTTAATATATTATATTATAGGAATGTGTTAAAATTAACGTTGCACTAAGGCGAGAGAAATTAAAACACCTCATCCTTTTTTATGTGGCATTTATGGGATCGTAAAAATCTGTTTGTATCCTTCAGTGATTCTTTTTAATATTAAGATGGGATTTACATATTTATTTAACGCAAGTCGAAAGTAATAACAGTACAGATGGCAATTTATTGTTTAAGCTGATATATTATGTTTAACTTACGCTTATAATGGTGGCATTAATACTGAAGTATTTAAATTGATTTATTTCTTTACACGATAACTATGACTTTTAAGTTTTGTACGCCTAACTAAGATGTCCTACATTCAATTGTTAGATACAAAGTTTTGTTTTCTCGTAACGTAAAATGTATTTACTAAATATCTCTAGAGATTTAAGCCTATTTACAATTTGGTAACGCTTATTATTATTCATATACATACCTATTATTTTTTCACTGCTTTTTTGATATGGTACTATATCGTAAATATATAAACAAATAATGCAGTAAAGTTCCTCAGTCAGTACTAAATTATTGCAATAATAATTGTCTACACTAGTTTATAAACGCTCAGTTACGTCAAGTGTAGCTACACAAGTCAAGTAAAACACATTATAAAAATACCAGCGCGCATTCAAACAATTACACTAAACATTACGATGCTTGCTTTCATTTTAAATCCGAGTACAATAGTCAATAGATTTAGATTTCTCATAATTACGGCTCAACATTCCAAACGATCTTAGCATCGATTGCGTTCAAACAATTCTTTGTTTTTATATTTAAACTAGCTGGTGCGCGGTGCGCGGGCTGCAAGCAGCCCGCGTGGATTTTTGCGTGGACCAGTATTATCAAGACTTAATAGATGGTGCGCAATGCACGGGCTGCAAGCAGCCCGCGTGGATTTTTGCGTGGACCAGTATTATCGAGACTTTATAGATGGTGCGCGGTGCGCGGGCTGCAAGCAGCCCGCGTGGATTTTTGCGTGGACCAGTATTATCAAGACTTAATAAATGTTGCTCGGTGTGCGGGCTGCAAGCAGCCCGCATGGCTTTTTTTCGTAGACCAGCTTTACCAAGACTCAATAAATGGTGTGCGGTGCGCGGGCTGCAAGCAGCCCGCGTGACTTTTTGCGTGGACCAGTCTTATCAAGACTTAATAGATGTTGCTTGGTGTGCGGGCTGCAAGCAGCCCGCATGGCTTTTTGCGTAGACCAGCTTTACCAAGACTCAATAAATGGTGCGCGGTGCGCGGGCTGCATGCAGCCCGCGTGGGTTTTTGTGCAGATTAGATTCATCAATAGGGAAGCTGATGCTCGGTGTGCGAAATGCGCTTACACTGTTTGCGTAGATAAAGAAAATAAGATTACATTTTCAGATCGTTAAAATCACGTAATAGATTCTGGTTAGGGTTTTATTTTTGACACAGAGCGATTCAATGGGAAGATTACATGTAAGATGTATTATTGTATTATTGCACCCGTTTGAAACCGGTTCGCGTCGCTTAAGATTGTAAGCACAACCCCCGATGATATTCTATTATAGTCTATCTTCTATGCTACAAACGTAAAGTACAACATTCATAACACTATTAGAATACGAAAAATTAAATATAATCCAATAAAAAATATCCATTACAATAAACCTCCATCTATCGAGTGTCGTTAGGTACTACCCGGTTAAGTACTGTAGCGAGCAGCGGATGCGCCATTCTAAGTTTACCATTAGTGTTGCCTAAATGTAAATAAAAAAACCGCAAGTAAAGGAAACAATTTATTTACGTTGTTACATGTAAAAAGCACGAGGAAAATAATAATATCAAGAGATATTAACAATTTGAACATCATATCATCATACGAAAATATTACATTTTGTGAGATACATACATACATACATTCAAAATTCGACTAATAATAATTTTAAATATATGTTTTAAAATACAATTTTCATATTTACAATTCACAATTGACATTCAAATGACAGAATAGAAAGAATACTAAACATTATATACCAGACATCACCACAGGTAGTCCTTGCAAGCAAAAAAAAAAACTAATTAATATAATAGAAACAATGGTTTGATAATTAGTATTTATCTAAATAATGTCAATGGTCAGTCTCTTCGCATATAAATGAAAGTTTATTAAACATTTATTGAGTCTTAAGCTCATTTTTACATTTTTATAATACAGTAACATTAGCAGCTTATTAGGTACAAATTGGTCAGAAAATTAATTTAAAATATAGCCGACATCAAAATAAAGTAGGCTATAGTAGTACGAAACGAAAACAAAAAAATAATTAAATGGTGTGGAGTATGATTTTGTTGGCAGTTAGACCATCGCACTATTGGGCCGACGAGATCCTTGCAATTAAAATTGTTATGGCTGCTGCATTAGCCGCCTGGCGGCTTCATGCTGAAATTTGAATAAAAGTTTTTTGTTAAAAACAAATTCATAAATGCATATATTTGAAGTTTTTGTCACCTGACTTCAAAAAAGTAGGAGATTATAAATTCGACAGTATGTTTTTTTTCGTGTTTCTTACAACGTTACTGTGTCGACCGATTTATCAAGATTGGTTACCATCAATACAATATTATATATTGGAAATATATCACTATATTGAGATTGTAGTGATTTGTGAATGGAAAGTTTGTTCTTGAAATATCTGGTAGCTAAACTTTCTTTTTTGAAGAGGATAATTATAAAAAAAATATCAAAAGAGCTTTTAATTTTTTGTAAACAGTAACAAATGAGATTTACCTTTTATAGTTTAGTAAATTCTCATAGCATTTAGTAGAAGTATTATAAAGTAGACTTTTTCGTGTCTCCTGCTGACTTACACAATATATATCATATTATGAATAATGACCAACCAAATATAATAATACCAAATGAGGCATTCTTGAAAACAAAAAAAAAAGTTATGCATATGAAATCAAAACATACATAGCAATGAATGTATGTTATTCTATTGAAATTAAGGCCTTTTTATCGTTAACCTTTATACCAACAGAATGGTTGTAATAAATATTATAATATTGCCAACTTACCTGTGATGTGGTGTGGTTTCTTTCATTACATTAAATGGTTCTCTTGTCAAATCTGTATCTTCTCAAATCCATACATTTTATATTTATAGCCACAATGAAGTTGATCTGGAAAGCATGATAAATATAAATTACCATTATTATTATCATTATATAAAAATATTATTATTTATGCACATTTATATTGCAAAAAATTATTGTGTTCGAGGGCGAAGAGCATAATTAATTAACAGTAGAAAACGCGGCCCTGTTAAGAACGTAAGAATAAGTACACTAATTTATATAATACATCGACATCGCGACACATTGTGCGTTATCCCTACTAATATTATAAATGCGAAAGTAACTCTGTCTGTCGTCTGTTACGCTTTCACGCCTAAACCACTGAACCGATTTTGATAAAATTTGGTATGAAGATAGATCTGAACTTGGGAAAGGACATAGGATACTTTTATCGCGAAAAAGGGGAGAAAGGGATGAAAGACGGGATGAAGGTTTGTATGAAAGTTCGTTATTGTCAAAGCGATTTTGATGAAACTTGGTATGAAGATGGAGCTGAACGTGGGAAATAACATTCCATACTTTTTAATGCGAAGAAAATACTCCTTGCCATGTCGCGCGATATAAGCGAATTCGACGCGGGCGAAAAGCTAAGTTACCCATAAACCGGGGATCGGCCTGAAGCGTCGAACCTTGAATTTAGCCGATATTAATAAGAAAACACACATAAGCATTAAGCATTGTCGGTAACTATAACACAAAACAGAATAATGAATACGTGCATAATAACATAATTGTACAAAATGGCGATTAGCGATCGACACGACTCCTTTCCGCGCAATCTGACTTATAAAATTGCTGAATGTAACTGTATTAGTACAAATACACGGGTAATTTTCAAAGTATTTACTAATTAGTAAACATAGTATGTACAACGATGATCACAAACAACAAATAGCACAGCAATCGATGTCTTAAGAAACTCGCAATTCTTTACCTAATTCAAGATTTTTCTATAATTGTAATAAGTAAACTCGACATGAAAGAAATATTTCTAAATTAAGCTATAGAGAACATTTCAATTCGCAGTTACCAGAAGATCATGAATTTAGCACGGACTATGCAAGAGGTTAGAGGAAGAAGAGCATAATTAATTCAAAGAAACTCACCAGTGGCCACGCACGCCATTGCAGCACGGTCTACGTTGTCGTGGTATTGTTTAGAACATGCAGTCTCGTGCTCGAAGTCACGTGAAATCTCGAAATTACCGTTACTGAAAGTTTTACATGAAAGGCATTATTAGATGTAATATTAAGCGTAATATAATATTTATAGTCATCCTTCACTTCAATTGCATCATGTAAACAAAAACAACGTTACCCATTTAAAATTTAAACAATATAATTTTATACAGTTGTATATGACATGAAAGTATTACTAA
>NC_052108.1:5520230-5577723 GCF_012273895.1 Zerene cesonia
ATGGTTGAATGGATGGATGTATGTATATGGATGCTTGTTACGCTTTCGTTCTTTTAGTACAAGTATAAAATTTGGTACGTACAGAAATAGATCATAGCTGCACATGTGCTATTTCTTATACCGTTACCACACAAGTGACTTCGCGGGTTACAGCTATTATTTATCCTGGGTCAACCCGGGCTAAGGACCGCTCCTATGGTTATACTCATTTCATACCTTCCAACTTTATTATTTAATTATAATCATATATTCATGAATAACTTAAATGGTATTGGTTAAAATGTTTACAAATTCTCTTTACGTACCTTTACTACGTAATAGGTTACATCGAATTTCGAGACATGGCACAATAAATAATAACATATTAATATTCCGGGTAATCTAATAGAAGTGAATGGTTTTTCAGATATTTATTAAAACTATAACCCTTTATGATTTTGCAAGTCGTGAGAGCGTCTTTTATGCTGATATGAGAAAAAGAGCGTCTTTTATGCTGAAATGAGAATAAAAGGGAAATAATGTAAATTGAATAGTGAGTTTATAGAGCCAAGTTAAAAAAAAAAATCACATGAGTCTCCTGTGCAAGTACGTAGGTAGTGGTCCGCGGCGCTTTTGCGCTCGGTCAATTTTCTCCATACGTTCGATGGAAAATTCCATACAAAATTATTAACAATTTTTTTTTCTCGCTATTTGCACTAAATTTTTATATACCTGGGAGCGGACGAGGTTATTGATCATTTTTGGCTTAAGTTACCCCTACCTACCTGTCACCGTTTCGGCGCCCTGTTGAGTTTTGTGATGTATGGAAAATGGAACCGGGGGGTAGGAGCGAAATTCTGAGTATGCAGTTTTATAAATCTGACCAAGCAGACCTCAAATGTCAAATCTCAAAGCGATCGCGCTGTAAACGGCTTCACCATCTTGCCTCAAAAAAATCGGCCATTTTGGAAAAAAAAATTGAGTCTGATTTGAAATTGGTCTTTTTCCCTGGAAGCGGCTCAAGTTTCTGAGCATTTTTTACTTCTACGCCCTCCACCTAACTGGCACCGTTTAGGAGGACCGTGCGATTTGGCGTTGTATGAAACTTGGAAACCAGAGGTCGGAGTGCGATTTTGAGTATGCAGACGTATTGTAAGGCCCAATCGAAGCTCCTGTGCCGAGTTTCAGCGGGATCCGATAAGAGATGGCCGTTTTAGCATTTGTATGGGGGCGGCCATTTTTGACGCCATTTTGAATTTTTTTTGCGCTCTCTGGTAATCGCTCAAGGTCTAGTCCAAAGTTTGTTCGAGCACCCCATGTGCGGCGGCTACCGTTAGCGCGGGCCGTCGACCGTCTCGAAGGAGCAACGAGAAAGTTCGAGATATCGGATTTTTCTGGATATTCTGGGACCTGGGCGAGTACGATCGTGCCGTTGGTGTGTTTCGGCGTTGCGCGACCTCTCCGAAATTTACGTTTGAAATTTTGGGCCAAAAATGGAAAAATTCGAGAATCTCACTTCCGGATTCGCCTCCCTGGTAGCGTCCCTGGTCGGTGAGCATTTTTTGTTCCGACACCCCCCGCCTAAAGTGCGCCGTTTAGGCGGGCCGTTGGATTTTGCGTAGTATGGAAGTCCGAAACGGGGGCTCGGATCGCCACGAACGGGGTGCCGATCGATTGGCCGGCTCGCGGAGAGCGCGAGTGCTGAATTTGAGACGTAAGGATTCATAAATGGCGATTTTGGCAAAGTATGACGGCCATCTTTTTTTCGCGAAATCGGCCATTTTTTCGACGCGCCTGGTGATCGCCGATGGTCTAGAGCATTTTTTGTTCGAACACCACCCCTCCGCGAGCCATCGTTTCCGCGGGCCGCCGGGCGTCGAGCTGGTCTTCGAGCGACGCGAGTTCTCTATATTTTTCCGCGGGTCGATTGCGGCTCCTCTATACGTTCGTGTCAAAATTATCTCCACTTTTCGGCCGGTTTTCGAGAAAAGCGATGTCAGTCAGTCAGTGGGTGTGTAGCTTTATATAGTATAATAATGTTATAAATCAAATACGCGCTGTGAGTCTCGAGGGATAGGTCATTTATCAGTGAAATGCATACATCTGAGACCATTGTGGGATCCATTAAGGTGACTTAATTGTTATTTTATCGGATACCGAATGCCGGCCCGAGCTTATAATTAGTCTCCGTACAATCCAATGAACAAAGATAAATAGCCTAAAGTTTTATGTGATATGGTAGTATCACGCTATTTTATGGTTTAAATGGCTTAGATAACAATTTAATATCGCATCTTTAATATTATTTTCACACGCGATATTAAAAGTAATAGATATAACATATATAAATGTACAGTTTAATTGTTTTCTTATATAACCTTAAATTTATGATGAATTTTTAAGTTTTAGCCGATTGCTCTGTTTACAATGATCGCAAATTTATGTGATTGTGGTATAAGATAACCTTTATGGTCCATTATAAAATTGTAAAACATGATTACGTGATCATTCGTTGATACATCCTTGATTAAAGTGATATTCAAATGTCTAAAGCGTTTGCGAAATGATAAAGAGTTCGATTTTATCTATTAGCACTTATTAGAGGAGTGCATACATACATCGTATTATTAAACAATTTTCGACATAAAAAACAGTCTTAAACACTAGTAAATATTCGAAATTATAAAAATCTTCTAAGGTCTTTAATTTATTAATACAGCAGTCTGCCATTTATTTGTTCATATTTACCAAATAAGGGTATTGTATCCAATAAACCACGCCAAAAAGATAATTCGAATGAACTGGTATTTATTGATTTAAACAGTCAATCAATAGCCCACTAATTCTCTGCGTGAATTCGATATTTTCGTACGAACTTTATTCACTTATAAGCCATATGTCTTGCGTCAAAAAACAATAAAGATAAAACATGTTCATTAACTCCTTTAGATGTTTTTAATCACGAATTAATGCAAATAAAATTTATATTCGATTGTGTTCTTTCTATCCATTAAGTTTGGGATCAAGTGAGGAATGCAAGGTTAAAATTTCTGATTAATACATTACCCGTCCACAATTAAATGTAAGATTTATGCAAATTATATTATTTTATGGCAACCACACACGATAGAAAGAAACCCAAATCCAAATAAACTTTATCCGAGTAATTCGAGATGCGACGCATTCACAATATCTTGAACTCTTGAATAGTGTCAAAATTAGTGTTTACTCCGACTTATTGGTATCGTATTGGGTGTTTTTCTTTAAATTATCAACTTTATAATATTGTTGCTTGAGTTTACGATTTGTTTTGATAATACATTAGATGTAAACATTTCTAGTAAATGCATATTTTTAAATAATAAACGTTAAATGTATCCAATCAAAAACGTAATTTCAAACTCACGAATAACATGAAATAAGATCATAAATTATTTGGTAATTAAGACGCAAATATGACATCGTAATTTCAGATCAAAGAAATGTTTTTTAAAAGCTTTCTATAAAACATATTAAATTAGATTTTGAGGACTGTGATTTAAATTTTATTTCAAGCATTTAACCCAGTAATGAAACAGTTTGAGCTATATAGTTATAGTATAGTTCAAAATGAAGCAGCGTTTGAATTAACAACATCTTCGACTGTCGAGAAAATTGTTAATAAAGGGGAATTTATGGCGAAGCCAACGGTACGGATGTGGATCTATGTAATATGGGCATTATCATGCAAATTTTATTGGCTCGTGTTTGTAGAAATTCCTTAGTAACGGGAACCGAGGTGTGACATTAATATGAGTATAATTGATTGATATTTATTTTGTTTCGAGTGTGCCGTGTTTTTGTTTTATTAATGTTTTTTTTTTAATATATTTATACACGTTGAGATTCTTTTGAGACTATCACACTGGAGCATTGTCACAATGGTAGGGCAATCGTCGCTCATAATTTTTTAATGCCACTTATTACACTAAAACACATAGTTATTTTCTTTCGTAATTAAATAACATGCAGTTGAATTTAGTCTAGAATATTATGGAACTACAGACCATACTTAAATTGTAACAAAAATATCATCTTAATCCAATATCAGTCCCTTTATACGCACGAACACCAAAGAAAATGCTGTTCATCGTATGTTGGAATTTCTCTATAACGGGGTCCAAGGTGTGACAATAATATTATGAATATAATTAAATATCATTAATTCACTTCAGGGCTGTGATCGCGTATTCGCAGTACCGGAATCGAGCTAGGAATGCTAATGATCTCTAATGAATGAAGCGTTCATTGATATTGGTTCTTGAATTAGATTATATGAAATACACAATATATTCCAAATGAAATAACTCGCAAGAACATCCCAAATAACATCGCTTTCCCTCTCCCTATGTCCCTGTGTAAGCTTAAATCTTTAAAACTACGCAACGGATTTTGATGGAGATTTTTTTAATAGATAGAGTGATTCAAGAGGAAGGTTTTTATTGTATGTATAATAACATCTATTAAACTACTCCGAATTTAACGCGTGCGAAGCCGCGGGCAGAAGCTAGTATATTATAAATGCAATAGTTACTCCCTCTGTCTGTATCTTTTTCAGGCCTGAACCGCAACCTCTTTTCTTTTCGAATCATCTGTTGAGAACACTTAGGTATATTCATGTCAACCTATAAAGTACTCACAGATATTACTAAAACATAACAAATTTAATGAAAAGTAAATAAATTATCCTACAAATTTTCATCACGTTCGTGGATTACATAATATTTCACTTCAATCGTTAATTTTTCACATTCAACCGTACAGACAGCAGTTAATAAGACGTACAACATGTCTTATCAGCGTGCAACACGATCGAATTCCACAACCACACCCCGCCTAATCCTAAATCAAAACAATCGAATAAATACCGTCCGTTAATTATTCTTATGGGTTTAGAAGCAGTCGCGATGCGTAAATCACGCGGTGTTCTCTCGTGCGTCTATTTCAAGCCACTCGACTCAATCACAGACGTGAGTTAATTAAAAAGAATTGCTTTTATTTCGCGTTTCCACACTTGATGCGGTGGTAAGACGTGACGCAGGCGCGCTCTTGCGTATGAGATTAAAATTCTTCCACTCTTCGATGTAATGGGTACGTTTAAATTGGACAGGGAGCTTAATTGATTGGATATTTGGCGTTGTGGCGATGTTATTAAAGAATAGTATGATAATAACGCCACTAAAGAGTCTTAAACGAGATTTGTTGTATCGTCGTCTATTATAGTTATATTGAAGAAATATGTATGGACGGTCACGATAGTTTTATTTTTCTATTTTAAAGTAAACATTAAATTATCATCTATATTAATATTATAAAGCTTGTTTGTTTGAACGCGCTAATCTCAGGAACTGCTGGTCAGATTTGAAACATTATTTCAGTGTTAGATAGCCCATATTGAGGAAGGCTATAGGCTATAGATATATATCACGGGCGAAGCCAGGACGGACCGCTAGTACATTATAGAAACAATCATTAATATCATCAAATCAAAATTAGTAAGTATATTAAGTACTTAATTTTCTCGATAGCCGCGTTATAAATTTATGATGACACATAAAAAATAATATCCAAATGTCCCAATTCACGCATACAATGAAAAGTAATAATTAATTTTCCACACGACGTTAATTACTGCGTAGGTATACGTAATCCCAATAAATAATAGAAAATATCACTCCGCAACACATTAAGACATCCCGAATGGTCGTTTATTATTAATTTTATGCGATTTTTTTTAATTTCCCGTAACGTAGGTGTCCGAGGTCACTGTTAACGTTTAAATGATGGATGTGGCTTAAAAATGTAGCGATTGCTAAACGAGGACGTACGATCTCTCTAATCTTATTTATGTGATATCCAACTTAATACATGTTAATGGCGGAAAATGTGCGTTTGTTTGATGTTGATTGCGTACATTCATTTGTTTTTCTAATTTCGAAATAGAATTAGCGGTGGAACTGAGATTTTAATGTATCTTATTATAACAAGATACTGAGTTGCGCGCGTGCTAAATCTACTAGAATAGCAAAATTAGGATTAATTTTTTGCTCTAATAATAATAAAACTTTTATCTATATGGCTATTAATTGATTTATTTTGGACTTTGACAACGCGTAATAGAAATTTTTCTTTTTGCTTTTCAAATTTTACTTCCAGTTTAAGATTTCATTTATTCGTATTTTACCATATGTATTCTTTTAACCTTTAATATTTAATATACTGACAATGGTCTTACATTATATATAATCTTATGAACAGGTGTAGCAATCGTAATGATAGAAAATATACTTTATATAGTTATATAGTTAATAGAGTCCTAGATATCCTCAAAGAAGATGTATCGAATTCTACAACAAATAACAAAGCAATACGCTTATAAATTACAATCTTTTTAACGGATTTGAAACGCGATTTATTCATTATATTAATTAACCCGACGTTTCGAACGCTAATAATGAAACGCGCGACAATAAGGAACAAAGGAAACTACTAGTATTCTATCCTATCTAAAATTACAAATGCGGAAGTAGTCTGTCTGGCTGTCGCTTCTTCACTCCTAAACCACAGAACTGATTTGGTTGAAATTTGGTGGCAAAATAGCATCAAGATCGAGAAAAGACAAAAATAGGTTTTCTGCCGAAATTCCCACGAGAACAGCATGTTTTCCTTTGAGATCGCGGGCGCAACCAGGACCGGAGAGCTAAATAAATTTAAGAATAGTCATAAGCTGAAGTCATTATGATAAAATCCAAAGACACAACTAAACGTACGATTATAGGTCCCTATCTCTTTCTTTATATATTTTCTAATGAACCCTTATAATTCAACCGGCCTATTAGCTAGATTTGTTAGTACAAATAATAGAAATTACCGCAGCAATCTGTTTCGATGAACCACAACGACAATAGTAATCACGACACAATAGCGGTGATGTGGTTTTTAAATGGATGTAACAATTAATTCGGAACAATTAAATGAACGACGCCCGCATTATGAAACATACGTAGATGTAAGAGCTCTTTCTAAGTGGTATCATAAATCAGTGTTATACAATATCTTATTAGTGTGTTTGTTAAATAATCTATGTATTGTTTTGTTTATCTCTTAGTTTCAAGTTGAAGTCTAAAAGAAATCTGAAGCGAATAACTTTTGAGGAAAAAAATAATTTGGATTAAACTTTCATCTAAACGGACATACTGTTTATTCAATGCCCTCTTCTGTTTCTTTAATTTGTCGGTTTTATTATTTTATACACAATTGATTACACAAATATCGTTCAAGCATTGAATTGAATTGACAATTCCATATTAATCTGTTTATTCATGTTTTCATGTTTTTGGTATATTTATAGATTTTATTTTTTCGAAAGTTGTCTAAATGTTCATATGTCTATGGTAAATGAGTACGCGTCTCTGCGTACTTAACACATTATTGCCCCGATTAAAACTATAATGGACCCTCCGTAAATCTTAATTTATATCCTTTTGTTTATTAGAGGATATAAAAAAGTTCTTGATTAGACGTTCATTCTATCATATATTGACGAACAAGAAATAAAATCTGATAGAATATTAAGATTAAATTGTAAGACATGACATAAATTGTTAATTTTAACACAACACATAACCTATGACAGTATTGTAAATTCTTATATGGCACAAGAATAAAACTTACTAATGATAAAAAATTCAATAGATTTCGTTACCGTTGAATATTTAGACGTTAAAATGTAATATAAAAAAAACGGTTAAATTAATCCAAACTGCACCAGGAATAAAAAAGGGGACATTATTAGACGATAATGTTTTTAAAGGTAGCTAAGACAAAATGCTGTTATTAACTACTTCTTTCAAAATTCCTATTTGTATTTCGAATAGAACCACTTACGTATAAACGACAATATTATCTATAATTTTAATATTATGTACTTAGAAAAGTCTTAACAGTCGATTATTAGCAACCCACGCCTAGACTCATAATTAATACAGGTCAGATTTAGCGAAACAAAATTG
The DNA here is from genome assembly GCF_012273895.1 of Zerene cesonia. NCBI lineage: Eukaryota > Metazoa > Arthropoda > Insecta > Lepidoptera > Pieridae > Zerene > Zerene cesonia. The sequence continues at coordinate 5,528,261 of NC_052108.1, forward strand.
TCATAATTAACGAATGCGACCCGGCGTCGCTACACTTAATTAGGTTAATTACTGCGACCAACAGTTTATTACTCAATGCTCTAATTAGTGGTACCAATTAAATATGGAGATTCTTAATTGATTCATGATCTTGTCGAAAATAAGACAAGTGGATTTTTTAACCGAGTTGCCCAAAAGGAGGTTAGGTTTGGTTACTCGATAATCAGTGAGTTTCCAAACGATTCGGGAGAACGGGAGTCGAGCACGCTTCGGCACGAATTGGGCCAGCTCGCACCAGGGAAGTACTACACGCCCATTGAAAACCAGCGTGAAATAATAGCATGCTGCTGTGTTTCGTTCGGTGAGAGGGGGAGCCGGAGGCCCATATCCTTTACCATACCCTTCCCAATAATTTCGTTTATTCCCCTCCCCGTAATTCCTTTCCTAATCGGCATTTCATTTGTAGAGGCGTAAGGTCTGCATTAAAAAAAATTGATAATATACACAGTTATGTATAGAAAATGCAGGTTTACTTTCTACCTCCAATCTTTCCTAATTTACTGACTCTTATAAGTATTTTTGAACACTTTTTTGGTGAAAGCTGTTACATCTGATGATTAATGTTTTACAAGTGTCAGAAAAATGCGTAAGGTTGTATATAGTTACGACCTCTTTTTCCCTATAGTATTTTCCTTTCGAAGGTAAACTTTATACATAGGCATGCAGAATTTGCAGATTTCCTTTGTAATTTTATACTTCGATTGCTCTCCGATACGGCTCGCAATAGAATATTCTTTTAAACTGATCTTAAAGATTCTCTGGAAGGGATAAAAATAAAACGAAAGAGCACGTTCGTGAAACTAAAACTATGAAATCACTTGTTATCTGTTATAAAAATATACACTTTGCATAGACGGCGTCAATTCGATGATTTATCGAATAATAAAACCGCGAGCACTTCGGACTAAGCGTGTCTCGTTACATTTTGTGAAATGCCATAAATCAGTGTTTTGTGTCAACACTTTCAATTAAAAGCGCAAGGTCGCTACAGAATAAGACGGGCAGTGTTCGGAGTGTATTCATATACTAAGTGGACTCCGAAATAGATTCAATCTCATTATAACTTTCCGCGTCTCGATAAAAAATAAGAATGGAGTCATCCGTTACAATTGCGTGGAACTGCTGGGTGACGACTTGGGATTTTATTTTTACTGGAAATTTCTACACATCGTTAAATTGTGATGTTTAAAGGTTTTTCATATTAATCTAGCGCCAGCTGCTGTTATGCTTGATTCAATTTAATTAAATATGACAACAATATCGGTTTATACCAAAAATACAATTTTAAACGAGGTGAGAACTGAAAAGCGAGACTTATTAAAAGAGCCCTATAAAAATGAATCATGTCAGAGGTGTTGTTTTTAGTATTTTCAAAATATTTATTTATTTTTCATTCAGTTTATTTGTAGCTATGTAAGAATAATATACATTTAATTTGTATCTAGTAATCAAATAATTAGCTGACAACAAAAGGTTAAAATTATCTGACCGAGACCATATTAATTCAAGCGATGGATTAATTAAATCAAAGTACCAAGTGTATTAAAACAGCACAGTACATTGACAGCATGTTACAATCTAAACATCGTGTATTGACGCGTCTGCCGCCAATACTGATCTGAAGTCGGCGCCCGCGCACGTTTCCACCGCCCGCCCAACTTACAACGAAATAAAATAAGTTAACCCCAACGTTATTCGTCGTGTGTGCATTGTAATAGTGATTGTTCTAAGTGTAAACACTCTGTGATGTACGGACCGGCGGTCACTTGCCTCAAGACAAATGTTTGAGTTGTCAATAAGTGAGTCGCGAGATTTTATACCGACTTTAAATTACCTGCTCCGCTGCGTTCTCTGTTACGGTCTAGGTACGTATTTGTTCTGTCAAATGTTTACTAGGTGCAAAGCTGTTTGACCAAATATGAACTATTTTGGGACTGGGTTAATAATGCACTGACTTGGGTGTTTCTTGTTTTATATTATAAATTGTATGTGACATGGTGCACGCATGCAACTTATTTATATTTTTTGTTAAATAATGTGTACAGTATAGGTTCTATTTTATGTTACGTTAATATTTTTTTTACATATTTCGGATGATTTTCTCGGATGTTAAATGGTATTTAGCATTAATCTGTGGTAAAAGACCTATTCCATGAAATGTGGAATAAGCCAATATCGAAATGAGCATTACGCTCCAATTGAAAGATATTTTTGCACCAATACATGATTCATATTTTTATATATATCCTCAAAGGTAACCTTCCGAGAACATCTAATAGGACGCCATTCGTGCGATAACAACCGAACAAAAACGTCACAACATCAACATACTAGCATTATCTTTTTAAGTCCGTTTCTCACTTCCAATTTTCCTAGAAATACAGTAATGAGATTCTCCACGCCGCGGCAAAGTCTCGCTGGACAAACATGCTTGTGTACTGAGCGCAGTCCAGTAGCCGCTGTCTGTTTGCTGTCGACCTGTTAATTAATAACTCGGCGAACACTGTATACACAGCCTTATTACCGGTAAAATCTCACAAGTCACGAGTCTACACTGACCTAAACCAGTTCTCAGTTTCGGCTACCGTTTTCTAATCACACGGTAATGGGTTTGTGAAGCTTTGCCTATTTTACGTTGATTTCATACGCGTTATCTAAATGTGGAACTACAAATGAGATGGTAAATGCTGTAGCGGTATAATTTAAATGTTACTTTATCAATCTGCATCGAAAGCGATTGATTAATTTGATCGGGAGTTATTTGCTGACTACATTTACTCGCTATCTCGCAATAAATACTTAACTTATTGCATTTGAATTCGTAATCATGGCAAATGTGGTTTTGTAGCATAAATAAATAATTGTATCATCAAGGTGTATGCTTATCCAATATAAAGATTCAGAGTCCTAGTTTCGCAACCACAAGACGAGAGGCTAATAAAAATCCTGACATCATTAATAAAAGCGCAATGCGGCACCGTTCATTTAAATCCACACCTAGCACCTATTAGTCGCACTAATTTGAATACAAAATTCATAGCTGCCTTCGATACAATGTTATTTGTCATTATGGTGCCCATTTAGCCTCGCACCCGAGCTATATAATTACAACTCGGAAAAAATGAAACTCGAAGAAACGCGATGGAAACTAATGGCCTGAAACTAAATTTTAATTAATGTCGTGTTATACGGAATGGAAGTGATTACAAAAATAACACGACAGCGTGTGACGCGGGTTCGGACGGCCCCTAACACTGTGTTGGACAATTTACGGCACTAATAATTACGTGTAAGCGCCTTCGAGTATACGCGTAATTTTGGAAATTAAAAACTACGAGCTTCAATCGCGGCATAATATCTAAATGATGGATTAACCACGCATTTTGATGTGGATCGATTTATTTGGCCGGCAGCCAGTAATTATTCTTTATCGTATACGTGTGGGGAACACAATTAGTTATTGATCAGACTACAATTAAGCCCAATCGATTTTGTTTGTTGAAGTTGGAGGCAATTGTTTTTGTTGGACGTTTAATCGCTACCGTTTTGTATCACTAATGGTTTTTGGTCATTTGATTTTTCGTGAATTATTGTTTATTTCGATTCCATTCATCATGTGGTGTTGTGTTCAGTAATTGTTTTAAATGTTCGAAGTTTATTGACTAAATATAGGGTCTGTGTTCCTTATTTATTTTGATGGTTGACTACATTTTTGAAATTCTTCGGGAAAAACATGTAAATATGAATCGTGAAGTAACATTACACGTGTAGGATAATTTGTTTAACTTCCAAATTGTTTCATTAAAAATGTACTAACTCAAATTGCGACAAACAAGACAATGAAATCCTTCAGTGAAATTTCATTAAAACTTCGTAGATTATTAGAAATCCTCTTCAAATTTGTTAAACGCAAGTTAAGCATAATATAACAACCGCTTAAAATTTCCACGCAAAACCTAAAGCTAAAATGGTCCAACTTACCCGGACCGCATAAAAGCATAAAACAATGCGAGTAAAAGTCAAGAAAGGCATTGTTAGTTAAACTATAGCACGGAGAGTAATTGGCGCAGCGAGCCTGAGGCGTCAGCAACACCTCTAGGTATCAAACGGTTTTAATAATGAGCCCGGTTGAGATCGTGAAACAATAAATTGCAAAGCTTGCAGGCTTCGTGCCGAGGCAGCTATCTGAAGCGGGCATTATGCATCTCGTGTAGGATATCCTATCATCTTCGAGATTGATAGCAGAATAACCCCCTGGCGACTCCAGATTTGCAAGTGCTTTAGTGCCGTATTTAAGGCGGGCTGGGTGTCCTTCCGGATGTTTATTTTCAATTTTTACTTGCATGGACGGTTGCGGTACGGAATGTGAACGTGATGTTAGGAATTCAATGTTTCTTATTTAGACAATTTACAGTATAAATTATTTATTAAATACTCGTATCAACCAACTGACGAAATGGTGATAAACTTCAGTACCAACATGAAGATGATGATGAGATGCCTTGAATTTAGGGTTAAAGTATCACTTAATCTACAAACTAACGAATTTGAATGCCACTTCACTGTACTAGATGTATTGTCTAGATAAAAAATTGAATTCAGTATATAATTAAATATTGACAATTATTATTTAAACATAAATTAATTGTGAAACATACAAACATACATAAACTTTTCTCGGTGTCACCTCAAATAGCGAGAATCAACATTGCTCAAATTTAAACATAATAAAGAATGAAACACAATTATGTTTCGAATTTCGATCGAGATTACGAACTCATTAACACACAGAAACAAACTACCCTATCGCACGATCAGCCCAAATTAACCAGCACCAAGTTTTTCCTTAATTAAGAAAGTATGATTAACAAAGAGCAATCACGAAAACAAAAGTCTTATCATTCGGTCCGGGAACGTACATTGATCATTGGGGAGCAAACAAAGAGCGGGGAAATTAATAAATTATCACTGAGTTTATTAAGCTCGCTTCATACGGCGCGGGCTGGTGTTGTCATAACATTCATTGCATATTTTCTATACTTCGAATACTATTTATAGATGCTGTTCATTTTTTTTTATCGGTGAAGTAATTGATATATTAAGAGGAGTACAGTTGTTTATTTAGTATTTGTTTACCACTTTAATATAATGAACTAAGAGACCAGTAACTAAATTATAACAACAGCAAGCAAGATTCTATATTAATAATGTCTTGGCTTTTCTACTCTTCTGCCAAAATCAAACTTTGTAAAATCTGCTAGAGATTCTGTATTAACCTTTGCACTAATTACACAACCTAAAAAATATAATGCAGCCTTAATTTAGCTTAACTTAGAGAAAGCTTTTAGTGTATTTTAGTGTTATAGCCGCACCTTTACCCATTGAGAATACCAGTTTTCTTACTAATGAATTACAGCGCCCAATCCTGTCGGAAATATGAATGATACACTGACACTATTTGTACACTAATGGTACTTTAGACCTAGTTCTACGTATTAACTACCGATAATAGTAATTGCCTATACTAGTTTTATCACACAGCATCAACTACAAATATAATGGTACATTAATTCAATTATAAAAGGCATTTGATTATTATTAATTAAGGTGAATTATTATTTTAGAACAGACTTATCAATTTATTTTTTGTGTGGTCCATCTTCTGTCTACATAAAGTATTGATACTGGTATGATATATTTTGTAAACATATTTTATTGTTATATAACTTTAAGCTAAGGTAACATAAATCTTATTGGCACTTCGTTAATATATACTGTTATTATCAAAGGCATAACAGAAATTCCAAGAATGCTTATAAGATCGACAGTCTAGACTTTGAATATAAATATATTAGATAAGATAAAGTATATTATAAATTTTCAAAAAGTTATGTGGAAAATAGCTAGCTTGTCCATGAACTGTATAAACTATAGTCTTTTTTTTCTATTATCTAACATTCAGAATCATAATGAAGAATGGTGCAGCGCTTTTTGAAACAAATTGAATTGAAACAGTTTTTTATTATTATGAAGCGTTGTACATCTTAATTTTAAATGTTTAATGGGACACGGCTGTTTGGAGCAGCTAATGATTTGTCTCAGGATTTATCTCGAATTAAGGTAAATGATATGAAATTTATAGATAGTACTTTTTTGAAATGTAATATCCAAGCTGTCTGCGCATACTTTTTTCAGACTGAAAGGATGGAAAAAATTTACTTCTCCCAGTACCTATCCGACTATTATAACTAAACTACACTACAAATGTAAGATTATTTGTATATATTGCTATGCTAATCAAACATATATTTAAAAAAAATATTGAAGATATCTAAAGAGTCGAGTCCTTCTAGAAATTCTTCAGTATAAATATATTTAAAAAGTCGAGTACATATAGGACTGTAAGCTAAATATGATGTTTTTTTGGGAAATGCCAAAGGAGTATAATTACGATTATACGTGTTGTAATGACTACCGCTCATAGCCTAAGTGCCTTCATAGCATTACGATAACTCATTAAGGGTTAAGTGTGACGGAATCTGATAATATTTTGTCTAAGCGTCTACGATTAAAGCGTACCTAATGACACGAATTTTTCCCTTTTATTTTTTCTATAGGATTAGTTTGTTGTACAATAACTTTCTTATTTCACATTTGAAGATATTTGTAGAGTCACATTGGTAAAGAGATAAACTATGTTTTTTATATTACATTTTACTAATCAGGGATATTTCTATTAGAATCAGATGAGTCGTTCCAAATAAACCACACAAAGTAAGATATAGGTAGAGGCTAATTGAAAATACAGTTTAATCTTTAGATGCAATTAGAGTAAATTAAAAATAAACTTTTAACATGAAATAATTTTTTTGTAAACTGTACGGAAAATAACAAAAACACTACTACTTGTGTTTACTACCTTATTAGAAATCGATTAAAATCTTGCATTTTTCAGAACGCTCATAAATTTATTGCATTCGCACATAAAAATTCACCCTTATCGATTGACTTTTTAGCGACGAGCAACACTCCATTGAATTTTTAATATAATTCAAGACGCGATGCCGTTTCCGATACTATCGACGTATGTCTTATTAAGAAGTGAACAATTATAATAATCGACGCTCTTTGTCCCACGCCATACATATTACATATTTTATATACTTGTATCCGGTGGACATGGTAAGAATTCATTTTGAAATATAAGGGACGTTTTTTTTTCGAAAACATGAGGCGTTTTTTTTAAAGTAAAAAATGTATTTTATCGGTTTTATTGGAATAATAGTTTGAACGTAGCGGTAGCGTATTGACGCGGACTCGACGACTTCATATGTTAGGTACATTTCTTATATTAAGCAAAGTTCTTTTTTCAAAGTAGGCTTTGAACTAATGAAGAATATAGTCAGAAAATAATTTGCCATGAGAATAGAGATGTATCGCTAATTATCAATGACAATGCAATGAAATAAAAAATAATAGTTATAAAACATACCAGAGAATTGACTCTGAAGTGAAGAATAGTGAATGTATCTATATAATTTAGGCTTGTGATGTAAAATAAACAGTCTTTCTTTCATATATCTTTACCTTTCACTCTGTCATAGAATGGACAGCTAATAGAAAATCTGTTTTAATTTTTATCAGTCTCACAGCACACACGCACACGAGAAGCCAGCGTCGTCGAACTTCGAGACATTTAATCTAATAATGGCCGACCCTGATTACTTTTCTTATGCTTTCCTTTGTGTTTATAATTCATATTTAATGATCAACTTAATAGCGGTAGATTAGACCAATCTTGACCAACGCAGCGTGACCCCTCATTTTGTTTATAATTCCTCAATATTTATAACATTTGGAATGTCGTCAGAGTTCTCGATTACTAGTCGTGCGTACACGTTAATTTTAGATTAAGAGCTTTTTGTGTCATTATGAAACACTTTTTCTATTGTGTGTTAACCTTTATTAACACCATCGTTATTTGAAAATTAATGTTATTACGGCTTTGGAAAGTGGAAGTAATATTTGTTAATTTAAAGCGTTACATATTCCGGAAAAAGTCATACACTTCAATCAATTATTATTATTTCTGATAATAAAAGAGGGTATAAATTTATAACTAATCACAATCGAGCTTATAGAACAGGTCGAAAATGAAAACATTTTGATGAGATTCACGAGTGTAGTCCTGCATTTATATATTCATATTATCTAGTAATGACCGCCTCCTAGGTACAGTGGTTAACGCGTGAGCGTAGAACCGAGGGTCCTGGGTTCAATTCCCAATGGGGACGCACAAAAAAGTGTCTCGGTCTGGCAGGACACAGAAGGCTGATCACTTACTTGTCCGTAAAGAAAATCAATACCCACTAGAGAACACGGGACTTCGCACTATTATCTAGTGATAGATAAATAGTAATTTCTTATTATTAAAATCATTCACAGAAAAACGTTCTACAACATTTTAATATACTTACGACTGCTTATGATAATTTTTTGTACCATTTTACATAGTTGCGATGTAATAATATATTCAAAAGACATTTTTTATTAATCTAACGTAGTAAAAAGTAAATAACGCTTGCATCCCGGAAATCTTAATAATTTTATTTACACTCCCGCGTCAAATAATAGTGACAATGAAATGTATCATAACCAAAATTTATCGCACATTTTATAATTCGGCCGAGAATATTTCATAAACACTTAATTCCGTCGTCGGTCAGGTGGTCGTTATAAAAACAGCTGTAAAATTCTTAGTTCACGGCAGAGAAATAATCCACAGATCGCAATTAAACACATAAACACTCTTAAAATAAACCTGGAACCGAGTATACAACAGAAAAGTAATAACATTAAAACTTATATAGTGGGGCAGATGTGCCAATATTCTATTATTACTAGCTTTTCATCGCGAACGGCGCAAGCATTCCTGACTATTTCTATATCCTAAGATGAATCATTAAATAATAAAATCTAAAGCATACTTAATGCGCTTCACACACGTTCGCGTCTATTCATAACAAATCGCACGCACACACGCGCGGCCGCTAATCAGTTCCAGATCCAGACCTCGCGTTACTTCTCAATCGGGCGCATTGCACACCGACATATAAAACCAACACCAATACATCAATGGACGATCTAATTGAGAACGCGTAAACATACGTCAATGTGTTTGTTACCATTTTAACAATGTACGTGATTCCAGCCGGCTTATTAGAATCACTTTTAACGAAAATGCTATCCAATTAGAAGCTGTGTTTGAATTTGAAATTGGAACGGTTTCGATCTGACAGATGGTGCGTGATAAATAAGGGGGCTCCAGTTAGCGCTATCATTGGTTTCTAGCATTTTGTCGTGCGGCTATCTTAATGAGTAGAGCTTATTAGCAACGTCGTGTCGTTTGATGCATCAACCGCTACTTTGTTAATGCTGGCCGGCGTCAAGAAGATTATTTACAGGCGTAAATTAGGTTCACGTGCGTTTTAATGCATCCAGCAAGTGTTAGTGTTCTACTTCGATAATCTACGATTTGCGTATGGATCAGGAGATGAATCATGCCTAATGTTCCATTCTATTGTTGGAATACATATTGCAAGTTTAAATTATGCAATATGCGATGCTTTGTTATCTCTAATGGAAAGTAATTAAATAATTTAGAGAACTTGTGTAGTTCAGCTGTGGCTCGTAATTCGGTTTATGTATGCGAATGTTGGCTAGCTGATGAGAAAACACAGCGACTTGTGAGATATTTTCTTAGTTATTAAAACAGTGTGTAAAATTCTCCATAATTTATTAATTGGGCAGCACTTCTTATTAAAAATAAATAACAATACATGATTTTAAAATTAATGAATAATATTTAAACACATTTATCTACCTCAGTTATGTTTAAAGCTCGATACAAAACCCCGATCCACTTAAACACTCTATTTCAGCGCAACACATTAAATTTGATCGATCAGAGCTATATTTTTCCTGTTTACCAAATATTTAAGTAACGGCCATAAGTCAGACAGTAAAATAATTCAAATGTGAAATTTCATGAACGCTCATAATGAACTTGGCAGACGACCAAAAAACGTCTTATTTTCGATGTGGAATCTGGACCAATTTTTATTGCAACTCTTTGGAAATACTACGACCCTCTTGACTTATCGTTTTAGAAACATAAACAATGACGGTAGTGTAGTGAAAGTATAGTTAATATACGAATCAATACTAACATGAATTGATGAGCTAACGTTGCGTGCGTCACTGGGTATTAATTGTTACAATTTGTTACATGTTATATAAAGCTACTCGATGTAGATATTGAATAATTGAATGCACACAATCTATCAATTGATCTTAAAATTATAGGCTCTTTTACTCCTATATACGTTATACTTTTATGTTTTTTCTTAATAACTCAGTAACACACAGTTTCAGTGATTTTACGCTTTTCTTACCTTGTTTCAAAAGTAGTTTAATTAATTACTGTGTTACAACTAAGTTTAATACAGTTATATTTTCAAAATTACAACACTCAGTTCACTAGGTCCACTTTTAAATTTAGTTCCGAAACATAAAACTTTAAAATCCAGTTCCATTAAGATATAAAGTATAAATTATGCAAATTTAATTTGTTATTAAATGTAATATCCTTTTACATTGTAATATATGTAATCTGTCAATGTTAAATCACGATAAAAATAAAAAAAAAGTAATGGCACAGAATAATTATATATTCAATTGGAGGATTTACATGACGAGATATTTTAAATTTCGAAGAAAAACCAGTCAATACAAAAATAAAAACCATAATTGTGTTAAAACAAATATATGTACTCGTATAACGAAACTTATAACATGTGACATAATTTATAAACCGAAAATTACAAAGCATGAAATACCAGGAATTTTATTGGTCCATTGCAATAGAATTAGGTGTTTAATACTGTTCAATAATTCTCAGTCTTTATTAGCATTCTTTAATGCTATTACGTCACAGCGAATACAATCCTCACCTATAGCTTCAAATCTCATAAGATTTATTTCTGTGACTTCGTTTTATTACTGTTCATCTGCACTCATTTATAGACTTAGATATTCTTTTACGATTGGATGCTGTGTTTATTTTCGTTTTTAATTACTTCTTGCGTAGGCAGTTTGACATGACAAAGCGTTTGACCTGGTATGCTTTTGGATAAATGCGCTAATAAAAACTTTATACTATTTCGATGTTGTTTTATTACTGCATGGATTGATCGTAAATTGATAATACTTCTAACACACAAATAGCGTATGATATTATGACGCCAAAACATGGATCTCTTTCATGTAGAAAAAAATCAGAAAATTAAAAAAGCGAAGAGATACGTATTCGACTATTGATAGTGCTATTTCTTATTTCAAAACTTAGCTAAAATAGTTTTTCCAATAATTCACAATAATTGAAAAATGTCACCTGTAAAATGTCAAAAGAAGGGTAAATAAAACACGTTGTTGAAAATGTTGTTTAATACGTAATTAAATGAATTTGTAGTTTTAACCAAAGATTAAAAAATTAACTCTAAATGGATTAACACACCAAAGTTTATTAGTGACATAGCATCTTAAAATATTGCCAAGTCTGAGTTGTTATTAATCAAATCATATTTAGCCATTTAGAATACTCGACTTAGTTGTTGCTTTTGCTTGAATTAAATTCTCAATGAACAAACAACATTAATTTCAAGTGTGAAATGTCCTCTTAATCAAACAATCAAAAAAATATACAAAACAGTTGTAATAGTAACGTTTACTATAAAGTAATATTTTTTAATCACCATATATTATTACATATTAAAAGCCATTTTTTTTATTTATTGACAGTCTATTCGTCAGCATAATAGACCTCTTTAAAAAATGAAAACTATTCTTGAAAATTTTTACTATAACATCATAACTGATTCATGTTGTTATCTACGTCATTTCCAAATATACACAAGAGTATGCACCGAAAAGAAAACCCGACCAGACAAAAATGAAAGCATCCCACTGCGTGCAATTCGATCAAATCTAACTGACTCAGAGAATCAATGCGTTCGCGTAACGACCATCGGATGCGCCGAAGTGTTCCAGAGAGATTGTAAATATTTCTCTGTTTCAGTACACGACCAAAATAGATTAGAACGCGTGTTTCTAAATCTCCTTTGAAGATTACACACGCCGGCATTAGCTCTGGCAAATTACCCTCTAACAAAGATTGTATTAATTACACGCTCTCGATAGCGCAATGTAAATACTATTTAAAATTAGAATTCGGCGAGTGGAGGCGTGTGCGCAGCATTTCGGCGCCTTATATCTGTCATTTGGAATCTATCAGTATTTGTTATCGTAAAGCTGTATTCATCGTTACTGACATCGCTCGTATGTTCGCTTGTGTTGATATTAAAATTACTTATAATTGTTTTATACTACGTGTCATAATAAAATATAGTATAAGAACAATGAACGTTTACAATGTGAAGGGAAGCGTTCAAATATTTCCTTACCTTAAATGTAAATGTTAAAAGAACCGTAGCATTATTTGGAAAGGTGTTATCGCGTTTGACTGCTATATTTAGGAATGCTAATTTTGTTCCATTCAACATTTTCTAAGGAACAAAACGAAACGGTACGCATTCCAATAAGCATTCAAATGTGTTGGACATTACACATTTCGGAACTCGAGAATCGTAAATTACATGTTATTAACAAACATCAACACTCAGTTATAACAAAAGATAAACAGTCTAAATTAAAGAGTCGTCCATTATAATACATTTTGCTTAATTCTTGCGTTATTTGGACGCGGGCTGGATTATCTTGTTTGAAGATCTCTTGATCGGCTACGCTGATTGTTTCGTTCTGATACCTGCTGGATGTTTTATTGCATACTTGTCTTTTCATTCGACACTGTTCACGCTTAAAGTCTTATTTAATCAAAGATTTTTTGAGATAGTAATCTAAGACAATGTTCAAAGCCTCCTGATAATAACTGTTCGTTGAGTCTGGCTTAACTAAAATTTATCACTCTTTTAATGGTACGATTAAATTAAGACTCGGTTTATCATATTTCTAAAATAATGCAACTAAATTCTATATATATTACATATATCTACATTAAAGTTTTTTCGGAAAAATGCACTTTACAAAGATACACCTAATAAGCCGAACTAACAATTTCTCCGCCGGTAACTAGCCCCCGAATTTGCATAAATTAAAAACATCACACCCGCCAACAATCAAAAGTCCAGATCACTTCAATCGAATCCACTGATAACCCAAAATTACCACTCCAACCGGGCATTAGCCACACAAAAAGCAATAAAACAGCGTGAAATGGTACGAGAGCATTAATTCGATTATCAGATTGAGGTGCGAAGCGAGTTTCGATGTTTATCTAGGTATAAAGAGGCGCCGTAAGAAATAATTTTACAACTGAAAAATAATAAAAACAATCATTAGCAGTCATTAAAACACCACCTTCGTTGTTTAGGGTTTGATACCGACACGTGGGTGTAGTGTAATAACAGGGTAGGCTTTTTATCACCTATTGTATGTATCGTCTTAAATGCACTCTTTGAGTAGGCTGTTAAGAATACCTACAATGTAAGTAATGAGCGTACCTACATTGTTCTACTGCTTTCTTAATATACCTTATTACCAGTTGCGTATTTTATTACTATCTGCTTGTAATGAGGTAGTTTGTAATGGCTATAATTTATTGAATTAACCGAACAAAATATTTCTGTAGATACTTTGTATTGGTACTTTTGTAAACTACCTAATAAACATGTTTGGTTTCAATTATAAAAATGATCATATTTCAGATCCCATATCACTTGGTAGATCACATCTCCAATAGATTCAATGCAGTTACGTATGCGATGTTATCTACATACATACTGTATTCACAGTGTATTATTTGTTGACATATATAGGTACGTTCGATTCGATGATTATTCCCTTGTTGAGATATCTTCCGAAGTCTAAACTGAAAGGACTTGATTATAACTTACTATTATAACTTTACATTGAAATTTATTGTTACTTCAATATTCGTTTATCTAAATTTCTATTTAGTGAAAGGTACCTAATTGGCCCCATTTCTGATAGCAATCATGAAGCATATTATAAAAATATATTACCGCCACAAATAACCTGTAGAAAATATAATAAATTACAGCAAGATATCTCATAACCAACAAAAGCAAAATTACATCCTTAATTATGTACCAATTACAATTAAATACCAAGTACCCAAGTAAAATACAGACTACAAATCGAATAATGAACGAAGCAAATAGACACTAAAGAGATACAGATACAATTCGTTCTCACAATGCCAAATGTTCTTTGAATAAAATCATATAATTATGATCGCTTTTACAAAAGTAACGTCGCCACTCGTGTCGGTTTTGAAAACCGCACGGAAAATAACTCTAATTAAAAATACAATTAAAACCACAACAAAACGAGCGTTTCTTTCATCTACTTTCCTAATAAGTGGGCACTTGAGGTTGGGAATTAATTCGGTGCTTAATATTAAGTGGAGTTTTTAAAACATGATAATTGTAGTACGAAATAATAATGAAAGTTTGTTTTATCTGAATAAATGGAAGCAATTCGGATTTCATATTATTGTTATTGCTAAAAACAAAATAGCTTTTTTAATTAACCTTTTTGATTATTATATACAAATTATTTAAACATCAAAAAGTGAAAGCTCTTATTCATAAAATATACAGTGAATTTAATAAACTCATTTAAAATTAAAATCTCACTCATCCTTCATATTTTTTTGCTAATTCAGACATCACCATAAACAAATTAAAAATTAAAAAACTATTTAGATAATACCGATTATAATAAGTAAGAAGTGTTAATTTATTTATTGATCGTATATTTCGAAACCGTGATTTACAATTTACTCGAGGGCGTAGTTACTAAGGTTTTGCCAACATTACAATTAGTACACTGGAAGCGTCTTCAATATTAAAATGACTGTGTAAAGAAATTGTGGACATACTTGTAGAAATGCCAAGGTTTATCTAGATTCTATCCTTAAAATTATTATTTTTATACGTCACACTCGTAGTAGAAAAAATAAAAAATCCTGGTATTTTTTTAAGTTTTGGAGTAAAACACTTCTTAGTTTATGATATTCCGTTATTTTTATAGTTACTTGATATAAATCTGAGGGTTTAATCAATATATTATGTAAAAACAATATTGCATGAATAAACAAATGCAATTATTCCTTTTGTATACCCATCTTTTAATCTTCTACCTATCACCCCTTTTGAATTGTACTGACATATCTGAAATAACAGGTCTTTGTGAAAACAAAATTTCAACTGTTAACCTATTTTATTTAATATTATGAGTGAAAACATATAATTATTTTGATTTCTGTTCTTCACTTCAATTGTAAAATCAATTGTTGCATGCATTAAAATACAATTTAAGATTTTTTTTAATTTTTCAATTTAAGGCAGTATTGTACTGATAATATTCTTTCAGACCTTCAGATTCTTCCAGACTAATATTGGTCATACCATTACGTCTTTCTTAGTCTGAAACCGATATACAGTTATCCTACTAGCTGTTCGCCCCGACTTTGCCCGTGGTAGATATGTCACTCAGTGTTTGCAGCTTTCTAATGAATATTTGAAATCAGTCCAATAGTAAACATACAAACACACGACAGTTTCCTCTTTATATAAGTGTTGAATTCTGGAACCTTCCAGAATGAATTAATGAAATGTACCTATATTTCATGAAAAAATGCTATCATCACATTTTGTCACAACAAACTAAGTCACTTCACATTATGAAGCCATGTCTATAATCTATACATCAATGGTAAAGTAAACGAGTACTGATGTCCGAATTTCCGTTTCGTGCATCATTCAAAGCCTTTAATTAAACCTTCCGAGAAAGCTGATGAGCCTGAGAGCTCCACCTGGCTACTCATACGTAACTTTATAACAATCTTCAGACTGTATTTGTTTAATAAAAAATACATTCTCACACTATCTCTGGTATTAACTGGAAAGTGCAATATTATACATGTCTTGTGAAATTTCTACATAAATCATTAGTAATACATACAGCTGAAGAGTTTATTTGTCTGTATTTTGGATACTTAAGAACTACTGAACCGATCTCAAAATGTTTTTAATATTTTGACTTATTAGTGCGTGATACCTAAGTGCTACAGGCCGGAGAAGAGGACGAAACAAGAGCGGACTGCTAGATAGTATGTAAACAAAAATGACGAAGATAATTTTGTAACGTTTTGGTCTTGAACCCTTTAGTTGTCGATTAACATCAATAACAATATGTAAAGTTCTACTAGTGTCGTGTGTAAAAACAAACATATAAAAACCACTGTGAATAATTTCATAAGAACATACTACTAAACTTTTTTTGTATTGAGAGAAATTAGGCAGCAACAGGTGATGAACCTAAAAATAAATAAATAAACATGGCAAAATTTAGCTACCTTTATTGTATCGCTATAATTATATGCATATGACGAGGGAAATAAATAATAAAATATGATTCCTCTTATGTTATAAAATTAGATCTTAATCTCT
This sequence comes from Zerene cesonia, assembly GCF_012273895.1. Taxonomy (NCBI): domain Eukaryota; kingdom Metazoa; phylum Arthropoda; class Insecta; order Lepidoptera; family Pieridae; genus Zerene; species Zerene cesonia. The sequence continues at coordinate 5,544,913 of NC_052108.1, forward strand.
TTTAACTTATGTTAATGTTAAGTAATTACAAGCTATTACAGGTCATTTGGACCACACGTGCCAAGTACAAAAATAAACATTTATTACACGAAGGTTCCGCATAATTATTCAATAATATTTATTTTACGTAAATGCGATACAGATAAAAAAATATTTGAATATTACCTTTTAACATCTTAATGTAGTACTTATACTAGCGTATTACTTGTTTATATTTATTTATATGTATGTAGGTTTCACTGCCATATCTTTTCCAATTTATTTGGTCATCTCAAACTAAAGCAAATAACAATATAACAAACAATCATAATCTTAATTTATTCTTTATATTTATTAAATATGATAACAACAATTCAGTAACCTATAAAATGGCTTTAAAATAAACGTACCTATTCTCATGTCATTAATATCTTCTGTGGATTTTTACAGAACCCTAAACTTCATTAAACTCCCCTTATTAAATACAATAAAATGTAAATATACAATAAAACAAACAAATTATAAATGCATTATGTAATCGTTGAGAACATTAAAATTCTATTGTAATTTATCAAGAAACCCACCTTCCCCTTTCTAGTGATTCTTTCAAATTTATTCCTGCGGATAATTAAGTGAGTGCAAGCAATTATCAATCTTATCTCAATGATGTAGCTTGTATATTATAATTGTGTTGCCTTAAAGGGTAAAGGTACCAATGTTGGCTCGAAATAATTGGCGTTAAGTGTCTGTTAAGTTATAATGAAACGTAAGTAGATAGCATCCGTATATGTTATTATATGTACGCAATTATCACTTATTGTTCCGCCGTACAAAGCGTTTCATTGCGTACCAACAAATGCCCAATTAAGGTAATGATAGAATTCTTGTAATTACACTTTACGAGTATAAATGTTTTGCTAGCATGTGAATTTAAAATGTATTTTGGATTGCTACAAGCCTTGTTAAATGAATGACTTTACAAAATTAGTGTTCTTAGGTTATATTTATGTTACAAAAAGGTAACTCTTGAGAATTTGTGAGTTTATGAAGTTGTGAGGGTTATATCTAGATCTCATCATCAGTCTATATGTTTCCACTGCTGGGACACTGAACTCCTATAAGGTTTTAAGCCATAATCCACCATCCTGGCCACGTACGGGTTAACAGATTTCACGTGTCGTCGAAGTTTTTGATTCTTGGACATGCTGGTTTCCTCTGGATGTTATCTTTCACAATTTCTCTAAAACTCAAGCTCAAACTCAAACTTAAACTCAAAATCAAATCAAACATTTATTTATTCAAATAGACTTCTTACAAAAACACTTTTGAATCGTCATTTTACACAGTTTTAACATTTACTGCCGGTTCGGATTCTGTAGTAGCGGTACTAGTTCTACATAATATGTATTTTATCAGCAATTAAACTGCTGACCGTCTCCTTGGTACAGTGGTTAATGCGTGAGCGTAGAACCGAGGGGTCCTGAGTTCAATTCCCGGTGAGGACACAAAAAAAAATGTCTCGGTCTGGCAGGAAACAGAAGGCTGATCACCTACTTGTCCGTAAAGAAAATCGATCAGTGAAACAGATGTTCATCATCTGCCCCATACCCCACTAGGGGACACGGGACATCACTTTTTTTTTTTTTTAAACTGCCAACAATTACGTTTTCGTACCTCAAGTCTTGTCTTCATTGTGCATATAATACAAGTAAAATTTAAATGACCACATATTCAAAGATAACCTCTCAATACAATGTAGTATATTGTGTCGAAATCACAATAATATAGAAATCTGCGTACACGTGCGAGAATAACCAAACAAAGATAATTAGAGGCCTTAAGAACTTTAAAATAGATCAAGGTCAGCACACGTGCACCCTTTTTATGACGCCATAACCATAAGTACTGTGTGTTTATTTTCAATGGATAATTAATTACTTCGTTAGTTGTTTTTAGTGTTCAATTTCAATTAAAATATGGCACATATTAATTGGACGTCTAAATTTAATTTACTTAAATGTATATGTTTGTAGGATTTACCTTTTAAAATATGTGTAAAATATCAGCTATCGATGGAACGATACGAGCGTTGCAATCAATTAATTATTTGTTATTTTTTTATTCGACGTATTAACGTCGATTTAAATGCAATGTAATACTTGAATTCCATCTCATCACACAGGATTGGTACGGCACTACTTTTGGCTTTAAAACAAATAAATAATTGACTAATTTTCTGAATTAAAGATTCACATTTATTTAAAAAAATGATGTGTCAATATCAGTCGCTTTCTAATTCAAAAAAAAAAAATAATTTCAATTATTATAGTGACAATTAACAACACCGCTTCAAAAGCATTTTTTTCCGTGGACACCAGACCATTAGAAAGTACCGTGTGCGTTCCTAAGGGAGATCCCGGGAACCCCTCATTACCTGCGCCGAAGTAGGCCACCGTGAGGTTTTAGCCAGTAAGAATCTGGCATAATTTTTGCTACTACTCCCGAAGTAGCAAGATATCCATGAAGGTTTTACTCAGGCTAAAAAAAGACCTTCAGAAACCTCATAAGGTGTTCCTAAGGAGGTTCGACTTAGGAACCTTCAGAAGGCCGAGGGTGTCGCGAATGAATTTTAACCAGCTCCCGTGGCCTCGTGTCTAAGAGCTCTTAAGCTGATCGGACTACAGTGGGGTTTTGGTCGGTAAGAATCCGACCAAACGCAGGAATTTCCCACGATAAAAAGGGACCTTCAGAAGAGAGCTTAGTCCTATTTAGAAGGCCGGTAACACACTCGCTGTGTCCCTGACGTTGAGAATGCACATGGAATGCACGCAGATCACTTACCATCATGTACCTAATGCCCAGTTATAAGAAGAAAGGCAAAAAGAATACTCGAGAAAGCATTGTGCAATGTGGACGTACAATACAATATTTTATTATAACCCACCAAAGGGAAATCGCGAAACCTAAATATTTCTAGAGTACCGTTTAAAAGTCAAAATTCACACAAATTATCCGCTCACCAAATTCGTAAGTGCTTAAATTCAATTGTGAGTTTTATTTGGCGCACAATTACTGTTTTGGTTGCCAGTCAAATTAATGACTCTGACCTGCTCATGTGACGTACGTAATGATTGTTCCTTTTAATTCCATAAAATATACGTGTACCTATGTATATTTTTTTACGGACTTCGAATTAAACTGCTTAAGTTTATTGATTTATAACGCAATGCAAAAACGTTGAATTGACATTAATTACTTGTGATTTCGAAACTATGGACGTTGATTCATTATTTCTTTATCAGCCTATTAATCTTGAATGAGAGAGAAATATGAATATGTCAAAATTTCCTACAAAGTATCTTGAACAACACAAGAAGGATTATTGAATAATGAGTATTGAGTATATAAAACATGAACTACTTTAAACATTGTTTGATTTCGATGAATATGTTTCTTAACTTATGCCTCAACTATAACCTTTTTTTTTTTCAAATAATAAATATTGAATCTAATATCTGTAATGGAGTCATTTCATAATAAATTATAACATTTAAAGAATAATAATTTAATAAACATTATTTCCATTACACTTTGTGATAAGAAAAGGTTTATTTAAAAGAAAGATGAAACAGGTGAAAATAAATTTGTTTATTAATTTGTTTGTTAATTTAGAATGATAACTACAGCATGAGCTGTTCAAGTATCTGCAGCGCCGCACCGCTGACTTGCAGCAATATTCGAGAATAGTCCAGTCGAATAATGAAGACATAAACCTTCATCTAAATCTTATCACGCGCTACCGAATCCTAACTAAAAAATGCATAACCCATACCTGTGAGCCATTAAACGTTATCACGTTATAACGTTATTTAGTTATAGCATAGCAATATAACGATATTCTTTTGTTATTTTGACACAGGAAGTTGTTAAAGCAATTAAGCGATGCACGGCTTCTGCTATTATCTCGGAGTGACGTGTTAATATTGATAGTGATGTGACTCGCACGAGTGAATTAAGTTTTAAATTAATTTATGTGATAGAAATAGTAATCCTATCCTACTATCCTACTATTATTAAAAATGCGTAAGTTTGTAAGGATGTGATTGTGTTTGTTGCTCTTTCACGTAAAAACTACTAACAATGAAATTTGGTACTCAGACAGCTGGACAACTGGAATAACATATAGGCAACTCTCTATCCCGATTTTCCTACGGCATACGAACTTACGCGGGTAAAACCGCAGGGCGCAGGTTTTTAAATATATTTTATAAGTTACAGTACATGAGCAAATGTCAAAAGTGCGACGGTTCCAAAGCGTGCTGTTTACAAATTTAGGTGGAAATATGAATATTTTTTGTGTATTAGAATTTTAAGTATCTGTTGTTTCAGTCTTTCAAGATTTATATCAAATTCAAATAGAAGTAATAACTATTTTTAGGCCGTATCAATCTATATTAATCGAAAAGGGTTAAATCGTTTTTTTTTTGGAAATGATTTAGAGTTGCCATGTAAAAAAATCTTAAAAATATCTTGAGACTTGATTTTTATACGCTTATATCAAGTTCGGTACGTTTTCAATTATTCATTAAAAAAATTGTTATATATTAAAATTAACAATTATAAATCAAATTATGGCCATCATGCAGATTTTAATTTCCAAGCGAAATTCCAACAGTAAAGACCAATTTTAGGTGCTTAATTCAAAAAGGAAAGTATAGATCAGAAGCAATATTACAATTATAAGCAGATAACAATTCCTTTAGAACGTATCGATACAATGTTCAATATTTAACAACAACCGATAACAAATTGATTTTATCACGTGCTCGCATTCTAAAAATAATTGATTTGTTTGAACGAGTTACGCTTTCACGTCACTACTGACATCTCAAATTATATCGGTTCTTTAATTTTCAATCATCAGTGACCGAATGAAAGCTACCGTTCAGTCACAATGCACTCTCATATACTATGGACATAATTGATAGTCATACAAGCAACAATAGTGAAATCATCAATCCAAATCGGACGAAAATTAACCGTAACGCATTCATGTAAAGTCGATTTTTAATTTCATACGTTAGAGGCATTCAAATATTACAACTGAATGTAAGTTGCGTGGCTCCCGTACTTACACTAGTCTAATTTCTTAGCAGTTATTATTGTTTCTCATGATTAAATTTCTTTTTTGTTCGCAACACAGTCACGGAGCGTGTTTTATACGTGGGACGTTTTGTTTGGAATCATATCAAGTTCAATTTGGTGATTATGTTTTTGTTTCGGATTCGGAACGCAAATCACAGCAGTCGTTTCTCACTATGGATATGATGCCGTTATTATTGTAAAAGTTATTGCACACATTTGTATACAAATTACATGTAAATAAAAGAATATTTATACAAGTTTCTGACACGTGTTTTCAAAAGATATAGAAGTCAGTCTTTCTTACAGGATTCAAAAGGATACACGTGCATTTGGAAGGATAATTACACGTCGCTTTTGATTTGTCAGCAATCAACTGGTATTTCTGGCTGATGTAAACATAGGATGTGATCTCTTTAAAGATGCACTACCTCATAATGCATGGCTATTACGAAATGCGGTCTGCTTATAAAATTGCGACATTTAATACAAATTGGTGAACCTTAATTACAGTATCGAAAAAATCGTATCTAATTCGAGCAAAATTATATGGCAACATAATTAAGTTTGCCGTTTGATTCCCTTAATGTTTAAATCGCTGCGAATTTTGCGTTCGGCGTCATTTCTCTATAGCTGCCGGCATTAATTTCGTTTCTTTTCATTCGCTTATACAGATGCAATTAAAGGCGGTAGGTGTAAAAAAGTTAAAGTAATGACATTTTAATTGTCTGCGTGATAACGTCGTTGGTGCGGTCTGTCGCGTATCATCATCCTGTTATTACGAATAATTGCATTACGCTTCGTTACAGAAGAAAAAAAGTGGTATTTAATTGGCGGGTAGCTCTTTGTTCGCGCCTAGCACGTGTTGATTCTCACGCTGTCGAAGAGTATCGATGTATTGTTTGTAATTTGCTAATGAACGGATTATATTGAAAGTTTGAATAATGTCACGTCTAAAATGAATTACAAAAAAAGTAAGGGACAAAGACAATAAACGAAAGTTTTGCAAAATACATTTAAATATTTTGTACACACGTCTAGGGTAAACTTTCGAAGTAAAGAAATCCTAAATATTAATAAGATTTAAGAACCGAAATACACTTTGACGATTAAGGGATGGCATATACGTAGGCTGAAATAGCATCAAATTATTTACTTCTTTAAAGTTTCAACCAACTTTGTTTATGTGTATGTATATTTATACTTAGAGAGCTATCCTAATCCTGAAGATATTCTCGATACACCCCTGATAAATGGGCTTAGGTACAGATAATTTTATTAAAAAATCTAAAAAATATCTAAGGATTCACTAGTATTTACCACATAAGTCAAAACGTTTCAAGTATATCAACAAATCTAACCTCCATCACAGAGTTCTCATTGTTAACCGAAACAATCTATAATAATCTTATTATTTACTGAAATCATCCCTTGTGATATAATATAGGAAAAATTATAGGTTCACACATAATTGGGCCACAAGTGTCACTTAACGACATCTGTCTGAGCGACTAACGACGTGCGGTGAGAAAGGAATTACACCTTAGCTTATGTTCGTATACCTAATTACTGGATGCGTTTTAAATCATTAGATATAATTATTATATTCATATTAAATCAGGCCTTAAATAATAAGAAAACTGTTCCATGCTGGAAATTTTGGTGCATTTTAGGGGTCTTTTTAATTATTTATTGGTGTTTATTTTATTTAGTGTAGATATTTAATTTGTTATGAATTGAAAATTGATTGATTATGATTTGTTTTATATTTATTAAGTTTAGTGTCGCTCATATGAGCATTTTCGTTAGCGTTTGAAATGACAATACATTTATTTCTTTCATTCATCGGTGCCATAAAAGTACACGAATAGGTTTTTTACATTTTTTGGGAGTGGTTAAATGACTAACTAAACAGTTAATTTTAAAATATTTCGTGTTTAAATACAAAGAATACACATTTGCCATGCCGTTTATATCCTTGTTAAGATATATTTAATAATTTACCTGTAACAAGTTACAAGACGTAATCAACCAAAACATATTGCAAAAATTTTTCAACTATTACACATTTAATATCTTAAAACATCCAATATTAAAAACCGTTATAAAATAATGGGTATATAAAAAGTTTGTACACTTATAAGTAATTGGTGGATATCATCTTGAAGGGTAAAAATTGTCATTGCATATGTATGATTTGGTGCATTTTTGAGATGAAAATTTTTTTTAATGTCGTAGCGGGCAACTGAGCTGGTGGTTCGCCTGATGGTAAGCGATAACAACCGCCCATGAACATTCGCAAAGGTAGTGCCTTTGCGAATGCGCTGCCCGCTTTTATGGGGTAAGGGAAAAGAAAAGGATTATCGACTGGAAAGAAGGAATGGACTGGGACGAGTGAGGAAAAGGAAACGGGCCACCGGCTCCCACTCACCGTACGAAACACAGTGGCATGCCACTATTTCACGCCGGTTTTCTGTGGGGGTGTGGTACTTCCCCGGTGCGAGCTGGCCCAATTCGTGCCAAAGCGTGCTCGACTCCCACAATAAAAATAATACGTTTTGAATAAAAATTCCACGCCATATTATAAACAATATTTTTTATTCGTACTTTTCATTAATTCAAATAATTTATCACCTAAAAAACCAATTAACTATCAATATTCAATAATTATAAAAAGGTAAGTACCTAGTCCAGAAAGAAAACGTAATTTTCTTATTGTGATATATATAACAACAACCCTTATATAACAACTAATAAGTTATCGAACAATAAATGACCGGACATGAGACTAATTCGCAAACTTTTTATATATTTTCGTAGATCCCGTCGCGGCTATTAATATGAGGCAGTGTTTAATATCTGACATCTGTTACAAAAACTTTTATTATAAGACTAATCCGATGCACACATACACGCAAATATTCCCCGCATACTGTTGTGAAACTCACACATGAGTGAGGCACTTAGTTTTGTAGACTTGGGGATGCCGTGTGGTAAGTAATTGCTAATGCTATTGCAGTTACATGTAGAGATTCCAACAAATATAAATATGATAATAGGATTACAAAAAACAAACAATTGAAGATCATAATATATGTAATGTCGATAAAGTTCTTTTTATTTTCTGAATTTAAAACAGAATAATTAAGTGTATAATAAATTGTACGAAATTGTATTGTGGAACATAAATTTTAAACGTGTAACGCATTTAATCCTTATTATAAAAAAATTCTTAAACTAACCTGCTCAAAGCATAAGTGGTGATAAATATTTCATAAATCCTTACTAATATTATAAATGCAAAAGCAGCTCTGTTTGTGAATTCTTCACCTTTAAACCACTAAACCCTTATGGATGAAATTGATACAGATATATTTTGACATCCGTGAGAGGACAAAGGATAGTTTTTATCTCAGATATTCCTCGGAAACTATGAGAGATAAACCTTGAACTGTAAATTTTTTCCTTAACTACGAGAACGAAGCCACGGCCGGAAAGCTAGTAATGAATAAATAATTAGTAAACGCACTAACATACCCCAATGCAACCCACCGCCCGCCGGCGCCCACTCTCATCTAGTTCTTAATTAAGTTAGCTTATGTAACGAAAGATGGTCTCATTTAGATAACACTGAAACTTTCAGTCTAACTCCGGCTACTTAGCGTTAACGCCTCTAAACTTATCTCGTAGCGGAGTTAATTAGCGAAGTTCTCAGTTTATGACGAGAAGCAGGTGCCCATTGTGGCCGTAAACTTATAATTGAATCCTTGGCCACTATTTGCGTTTAATGCTTGTAATTAGTCTTAGCTTTCTTCGGTCTGTACTAGCGCACTTTCACATGTCGACAGGAGAACCGTATACAAATTTCCACTATTTCGTGCGGAATTGCATAGGAAAAAAAATCGAGGAAATACACCGGGGGAAAAACACCTCACAAACCAGTCCTCTTTGAATTTATGCTTTGGCAATGTTTCCTTTAACTGTGCTTTAAGTTGCTTCGTATCAAATTTCAAGGTTCTGAGTTCACTGGAAGTTCCTATAGGTTTTAGCTCTCTCGCTCTTGCGAGTGTAGCAATTTTACAGAATAAACAGATGTTGTTGATTACGTTATCTTAGAAGTATGATTTATTCACAGCTCTAATGGAAAGTATTTGATATGCATTTTAGCCTCTGAATGCGTATCAGGCTGATGCCCATACGCATTCTGAAAAAAAGGATCTTGAAAAACAGGCAGACGGACATCAAATTAATTCTATAAGAGTTCTGATTTATATTTTTGAAACTTAATAAATAAACCGGAACTCTAAATGCACACTAAATACAACTTTTTATTACTTGCTCTGGCTAATGTATTTTTAATAAATTGAGCAAATGCAATCTCTCAAGAAATTTTAACTTTGAATTAGTGACTTTCTCACGAAACTTAAAATATCTTAGGGCGAGGCGACCATGATGAGTTCAGAAATAAAATAGGATATTAATCACGAACATTCATATCTTTTAAGAAAGTTTTCATGTGACGGCGATAAATATGCATAGCAAATGATATGGTGTATGTTTTTGTACTGGAAAGCTCTATACAGCTACAGTAAATTTTTTCGATTATATGTTCCATATTCCACTGTTTTAATCGCAATTTATCAAACCAACATTTCATTTTTGCTTTGTATTTTAAGGAATATGAATGTTCTTAAACATAGTTAAGAGATTTCGTTAATTCGTAATGTTGATTATTTTTTATTGAAAACAAATAATCACAACTGAGCCAACAATTTACTAATTAAACTAAAATATCCTAGCAAATGAACATAAAATGAAACCGTTATCAAATACCAGGGCGACAGGAGATAGCGTCGCGATGCCTTAATCAAGAAACTTTCTTCCATCGATTTACAAGATTAATACCAATTCTAATCGAGTTTTCTCTCATTAAGTACCACGGTTACCGAGCCCTCTTTATTATAGTGGAATAATACATCGGGGTAATATCGTGGTATAGTTACTTAATCAATTCCTTTGTTGGTTGAATCGGCCCCCGTGGGTGGGGTTGATTAAGAAGAATATTGCTTGATTACACCCTTGAAGTATGACGCTCGAAGATCTTTAAGTGTCACGTGTCTGGATGAGACGCTATTGAATCATTGTATTTGTGACTTTTATGGATGTTATGATACATTCTATGATATGTGTATTAAAATACGTAGTTAATGTCAATTCACCGGACTAGTACCACCAAGCTAAAACCATCTATTTGGGAGTTGACGTTTAGTAGACAAAACTTACGCAAGGGACATTATTTCATCTGACGTGATTATTCTCTGGATATAATAAGAATGAACTCTAAACGTGATAAATCTAAAAAACTAAATATTATGAGAAATTTTGAAAGAATAGAAAAAATTTGATCACGAGGCAGGATTAGAACCTGCGTATCTTGCCTAACCGTAGCAACGCCTAGCCTACGCCTAGGCTATCATAAGCCTATATCGCCTCATTTATAAAGCATTTCAATGCTATAAAACTAAAAATTAAACTAAATATTATTTAAATTAATCGTTATGTAGTACGAAGGTTTATAATAAAGTTAATTGTGTGTTTCTACGAAGAATTTCTCTTCCAAATCTTTATGTCCATGCATTGTCTTAGCTTATCGGATATTTGTCGTCATTCCTATGTATGTGTGCTCTAATGAATATGTCTCCAACACCGATGACTCGATGCTTATCCGAGAACTAATATTGTCGATTTAGTCGCTATTGCAAAATGAATGTATTCGATTACGAACAATTGTATCCAATATCGATACAATGTGTTTTAGTTTCTATTTCTTATAGATTTGGTCCTTTAACTGTGAGCAATTGATTTGTTTTATTCGAATTTACAATTATTATAGATTTAGTGTACAGTAAAGAATTAAAGCGTTCACGTATTCCTTCCGAAGGATGTTTATCCTAAAATTTGATATCATTCGAGCTGTTTTTGTTATTGTTAATGAACCTAAAATCAAACTACAATTGCATCAAGGAAAACTACAAACTACAATATATAATTTGTTTATAGAAGAGCTAAAGAACACCCCACGGTGCATATTTAATTAGACACGAAATTACAAAAATCATGACAAGTGACACCCGTTCCTGCATGAGTTCAAAACAACTCGACTGTGTGGATATGTTTATTGTAAAACAACTGCATGTAATGTACTATTATATATAAATATACTACTCAGAGACAGTTCAGGCGCCAGGAGCAGGAGCTGATAGTTGATAAAACCGTCAGTATCCTCAGATGTTGTTATGCCATGATATAGACCAATAAATAAATAAACAGTGTCTACACATACACCAATAATGACACCTAATTACAATGAGAGTCAAAAAATTGCACTTCACTAACACAAAGCCCGCTAAATGTTCGTTCAGATTACGTCGATCTCTTTTGTACCCCGTCTTATCTCATAGCTGAGAAATCTCGCTAACGACGTCCACTCATCTCTGAACGACACAATGGCGGACGAATTGAAACTTGGGTTAGACAAAGCCAATATGTGGGGACGCTCAAAAGGCGCAAATCGCCCTTAACGATTGAGGGCCCGCCGTGATAATTCTGTGGTCATTTCTTGGTGTTTGCGTTACTTGACTTCTCCAACTAAACAGAACGCTGTGACGCTCTTTTGTTTGCGATTACACTGGATACGTTAGGGTTGAAAAGTTGTATTAGTAGAAGATTAAGCATAGTTTGTGGGAACGTATCCCATATACGTTCCCTGATGATGATGATGATGAAGCATAGTTTAAATGTTTAGTTTACCTAAATTCGAGGTCTTACCCTTAGGTCTATATTTATATACCAATGAAATATAATATATTTTAATGAATTTATACTTAAAATCTCATTTATTTCTAAATTGAATACAACAACAACGTTATCACTAACATTGTGTGATTGTAACAAAATTAATATTCTTTATTGACACTTTTTCATATCATATAAAGTGGGCAAAGCTTAAAATTTCGAGTGAATGAATTCACAAATTGACTACAATTGTACAGTTCTACAATTATTACTTCATTTTATTGTGTACAATCAGTCGATCTGATAAAAAATCATTACAAGTCGGCGACGCGGCCTCGACTCGGTTAATAATTAAAGTGTTATTAGCGAAATTAAAATAATCGTAATTACATCGTGGGCGACCGAAATCCGTGGAAGGCCGCTCATTGTAGCTAATGAGAAATAAATTGTCGTCGACCTGCACAGTAATTAGTACAACGCTTGCTCATTGAAAGCTAAGCGTGACATGTAGCCCGAGGTTTATTTTAATATTTTCTTTGAGGTGCATGCCCATTGTGCTGAGGTGTTCATATTGTCATATTGTACTAGCAGTTAATAAGGCGGTTAAATCATAAATATGCTTGAGAAACAATCTCGCTCAAAATATCACTATTCAGCATTTAAATTATTATAAAATTACACTACCAATTTTTATACCAGCAGTTCACTTCCTTACATGGAAGCTATATTCGTTACATAACATTACTGGCTGTGCCCAACGTCACCCACGTCGTACCTAATGTTGTAGTATAGTCTAATGCCTTCCTCAATAAATGGGTTATCTAACACTGAAATATTTCTTGAAATTAGACCAGTTATTCCTGAGATTAGCGCGTACAACCAAACAAACAATCTCTTCAACTTTATAATTTTAGTATAGATAGGATATAGATAGGGTCTAATGTTGGATAAGCTGTTGTTGGATACACCACCTGTGTGCGTCTAAAATCCTCATCAAACGAAAATTCTATATTTAAGTCAATCTGATAGCGATTTCAACACATCATTTTAACAATCTAAATTTCCCAACAAACACTTTCTAGAACATTGATCTAATATGCAATTTAAGTAATGAAAATGTGAATAAAACTAGACTATTTTACAAATAACAATAATACCGGAGGTTGTCAATGGAAACAGCGCTTAGGGGAATAGTTATTAAAATGTTTAATTACAGGAACGGTAAGCGGACGTAATCATTGAGTCAGTGTGCGCTACGGTTTATCTAAACATTATAATTATGGACTAAATTATATATAAGTGTACCACCATTACGTGTAATTAACAAACAAAAAGTTATCAAGGCTGCTCTTGTCTTTTGTTAATCTACTACCGGCTAAATGACGTCTGAGTTTATTACGATTGTTTATTTTTTAAAGCAGAGCAATTTAATACGCTGCTATATAAGCCTCAAGATGTGCACGTAAGTTCTGGATGTTTTTTGTTATCTTTATTTCCATCCAAATACTATAATTCATGTTATAAGGGAAATAAAAATAGCTTAGACCTTAACACACTAGTCAATATTCACTATTAACGACGAACTTTTAAAGTTTAACACAAAATTCAAACTTAAATATAAGAATGAAGTGCTGAATTCACAGCAATACATAAAAATTATGAACTAATAATTGTGGTACACGTTATATTAATTTCGTTATCTTCATGTTTTGTTCCGCCATCTACAGCTCAATAAAATTAATTGCATCCACATCTGTTATTATAGCAAATATCATACAATTTTTCATTCAAACTTTTGAACAATGTGTCGAATCAAGGTAATTACGGTGCATTACTGCTTCTCATACAATGCGAATAATTATCGCTCAAATAGTTAGAGGGAGGCAATCAAATAGACAGGATGCACAAAAAGTGTCGCGCATTCAATGCTTTTTAAGTTTATATATAGTTATAATTATCGGGCGTAACAATATAAACTCAATAAATAATATGTGTATAATATATGGAGAAGTCTAGAAGTTGCAATGGATTTTTTTCTCCCTGACATCAGAATTCAATACTGACCATAAAGCGTATGGTGAAAATTATATACGGACGTGTTTTTGAAAATCAATTGAATTACACGTATATATATAATATCTTCTAGTATTCGTCCTATTATTGCATTGTGAAACTCTCGTCTTCTTAAGGATTATGTGTTCAAACTGACAAAAAATTTTCCTTACAAGCTAACATTTCCTCCCTTGTCATTTGCGACGTAATTATCTTATTATATTAAAACAAAAAACTTTAGTCCAAATTTCCACGTGGGTATAAACTATTTGTCTATCCTTAATTTAATTTCTAAAATCAGTCTTCTTTTTTCCATGCCAAAGCAGTCGTCATATTGATAAAGTCTTCGATGTAGCAGTAGTCTAAGAATAATTCAACTCTATTGAGCTTATAATTGACTTGTATGTACTACCAATATAGATGACACCAATAAGGAAAACCATAGAAGTAATATCGATTGCATGCTCAAGTGCATTCTGTTAAACTTGATGAGTTTTTTGGTATCACGAATAGTACTATATCTAATTCGAACGGCGATATGGAGTGTAAATAATACCTTAATATTATTTACTTTAAATTACTGTCCAGTAATTTAACAATTGTCGACCTTGGCTTTCTTAAAAATTAATAAGTACCGTGTAGAGATCAGTCCACTGAGGAAATATATTGAACAGAAAAATGCAATTGCAATTGTTTTGTTATTCAGCAGAAATACAAACATTTGTATTCCATATTCAAGCTTATTCCGCTAAAATAATGCGAAGACAAGCATATCGCATTAGTAGCGTCTGAAACAGAAAAGTTCGCATTCCATAGAGATAACCCTAGCTGCGTCCATATTTCAGACAGGCGTCGTGTCGATGACACGGCATTGTAAAATATCGACCACTGTTCGAGGTGCAAACAACTCACTAGGCACGCCTACAGGCTACTATCTCGACAAAAAAGAAAAACACGTCCCTGCAACACACTACTACGTAATATAGCACAATTTTTATCTCACAGATTTATACCGGCTGTGCACACAGCGGCGCGGCGTGTGCAGGGTGCAGGCCGCGCGTGTGTGCGTGGATGCTGTTCGTATGGCGCTGAGAGATGCGAGCGCGAAAGTTTTGCATATGTGTAATGTTTCGAGATATACAGGTGACAGAGGCGATACGCGGTAGGCGGGGCCAAGGGAGGGGTGAGACCTATCGGAAAGAGATGGCGGACTCGCTATGATAATGATGTTATTGCTTTCTTGATGTTCGCTCTACTTTAGTTTTATTATTTCTCGATCTACTTATAAGGCGATATAAACGTTAAGTGTGAGCGCTTATAAAATACTTTTATTGTGTCGTTACAGCCGACGCGGAATGCAAAAAGTGGAGATTACAGATTTAAGATTCCGTAGTTCGAGGTAGAGATGCGTCGAGCAAGTTCGTTCGACGACACCCAACAGCGGTGATGCATCACATTACGGGATATTACCGCATATATGCTTCAACATTCTCTTATTGGGTTGTTGCTTCATACTTCATTTATAAACATACGCAATAGTAAGCCTAACTTTAACGAAAGTTAAAATAAATCCTTACTTATATTACAAAATTTGAAAGTAACTATGTCTGTTTGTCTGTCTCTTCTTCACATCTAAACCAACAACGCAATCACAACAACGCTTTATCTATCTAGTGTCACAAAACCAGCGAACATTGAATTTCATAAATCATTTCCAACAAACCGAGCACTAAATGAACATTCGCAGCCCGGAAATCAAAATAGGTTTTAATTATAAAAGTGTGTTACCCAACCGCACAAGTATCGAAGACCGTATTAGCTAACCGCAGACTAAATGAATCGATACCACATATTATATGCGCAGTACAATATTATTACCTTTTGTATTCCATGCCCTCATTAATGGAAATGAGACTTTTATTAGAAATGCATAATTTATAACTGAATATATCGCATTCCTGAGTCGCTAAGAATTCTCCTTTATTTAACAACATCCTGTATAATTTATTGTGGTGACAATAGTTAATTTGTTCGCGTCTATTGATGATTGTTTTCGAAGTTACGTTATGCACGTTTTGTAAATAAATATTACATTGACGTAAATAATTGTCTATGCTCTAAATCGAATAGTTTTATTGGCTGTTATTTGAGCGTAATCATAATTCGTATTCATTTTTTTCTGTGAGTTAATATTTGTTTAGAGGTAAAAGTAGACAAAGTAATTATACATCAAAATATACATAAGACGTTGAAAAAAATACACCAAATTTAATAAATTACGGATCCCTATGAATTACGGATGTGAATTTTAAGAATAAAACTAAAATCAAGTCTGAGAAGTTAGAAAAGGTATAAGTAATGGTACCTTAGTTGATCTTTATATCTCTTCAATCATATTTAAAACATAAACAACACAAAAGTATCTAAAAAGATCTCAGACAATATGATTACAACAAAGTAAGGATGCATGGATCATTCATACATTGCTTTAAGACTCTATTATAAATATTTTTAAAATATAAAATCTTAATTCAGCTGCATTTTGATCAGAAACTACGTTATTATTTTGCTTTTTAGAAATACTCATACTCATTGTTTTTCTTCACATTATTTTTGTAATATTATTTGACTTTATTTTATATCAGAAATACTTACAGAAGCACTTCGCCACGCATCCCACTAAAGGCAACTTCACACCGCCATACGAAACAAAGTCAATGTCGAATTGCGTTTAACTCATTTTAAGTTCCCCATTCAGTATTTTTACCAGTCGTCAGCCCGCGAACAATATCCAATGTTGCCAACAAATGCACATTGTTATATTGTTTCTATTTTTTTAACTCTTAAAAAATTCTTTAGTGTGGCCACCCCAGTGGCCTGCGCATCCCAACATTTCGACACTAAAACTTTGATTTACGACTTTCGCTCGACGATTGCGCACTAAAACAGCACTTACGTCACTTTCAATTTTAAAGGTGGCCTGCTGTCAGACCTATGCGTAATAAAGATTTTATGGGAATCACTCGGAAAGTATTCGCTAGTCGAGATATAATTATAGAATAGATATAGTCATATCATATTTCGATTATATCTAATGCTGATTATTTTCATATTACATCATTATCATTGAACTCAAACACTGCTTCAGTATTAAGTAAAAGTTACAACTAAATAAATCTGTATCCCATTTAGAAGTAAATTGCATTGTTGTAGCTAGTAATCAAATTAATTAAAACCAATGTTAAAGATTCCCAGTGCTGAATTAAATTTTATTTATCAAACTCTTAAAATAGTTAAAAATATCATTAATGAATTGCTTGCATGATTTTACATGAATTATATTCATCAACTAGCTGTGCTCCGCAGTTTTATCCACGTAACCTGATATTATATAGCCTTCCTTAATAAATGGACTAGCAAATACTGAAAGAATTTTCGATATTGGACCAGTAGTTCCTAAGATTAGCTCATTAAACCAACCTAACACTCTTCAGCTTTATAATACTAATAAAGATAATCCAAAATAAAAAGCGAACTGTAAATAAAATTCTAATAAATAATAAAAAAAAATACGCACATACCATAAAAGTTCGATACAAAACGACTTGCAGTCCGGTGTGAAGGCAAGCCAAGTTAACTCGAAGGTTTTTAACCGCCCCCGTTGTAAAACTCCTCGCGTCGCGATTGTCCGTGTTACGCAGTAAAATGTTCCATTCTTAAACAGACAACTAATACCTTATATCTTAAATATGACTTTTAGTTAGTGCTTCCCGAGAAAATATGCCTAGATACTAATAAAACATGTCGAAACACCCGGTGCTACCATCGTAATCGCGTAATTTGCAGCGGATATAGACTAAGATTTTTTAATAATAAAATTTATTTATTGCGCCGTCTCAATTTTTATTATTTCTTTATTTAATAATAAACCTTGGTCGGTTATAAATGTCTGAAATGGCTCCCTCGTAAATACCCATAATATTATTTGATTAAATGCTTTAGTCAAATCTGACATTCGTAAAATATATTACCACTTATTTTTATAAAGTTACACAAACTTTAAAATCACTAAATATTTATTTTTCTTGCCTACTGTTATTGTTAGTGCCGTAAAAAAATAAAAATCCAACCTTTAAGTTAATTGTATTTGTATATACATCGGTTTAATAATAATTTTATTTTTAATATATAAACCTAGACAAAATTATCATATTTCAGTATAAACTTTTATTTAACAAACAGATAAACAAAAAAACTACACGGCCGTAATATAATTCTCCCATCTGTATAAGGCTTCATTACCCCGAGTGTTAAATATATAGGCTGCTAGCTGCGCCCCGCGGTTTCACTCGCGTAAGTTTGTATCCCGTAGGAACATCGGGATAAAAAGTTACCTCTGCGTTATTCCAGTTGTCCAGCTATCTACGTACCAAATTTCATTGCAATCGGTTCAGTAGTTTTTGCGTGAAGGAGTAACAAACACACACATACGACTACATCCATGCTCACAAACTTTCCCATTTATAATATGAGTGGGATACTTTTTATTAGTCTATGTAGTAGTATGGCTAGTCATACACTTATATCATTCAAAATCTCACCTCACCAAACCATTTCAATCAGCTAAAATGGCTACATCATACACTGTATTCAAGTCTATCATTGAATCTCGTGAGGCATCCCAAAACAAAGGCCAGTAGCCCTCCGGATGGGCCGTCATCATGTATCTTATTATTTCACTGTCTCTTTGTAATGGTCACTAAAGAAATGCCTCTCATTATAATATTAAAGGGCTGACAGACGATACGCGCTTCCGTTCGCCATATGGAGGATATTTTAACGGGTTTAGTGGATATTATTGTAATTTCATAAGTAGGGTACGTTTATTTTCCATTATAATTGGTATAAGCGCGCAAGGATATGATTTGTAATATAAAGAGCGGTAAATCAGCACTATATGGTACAGATTATACTAATCACACTAATATTATGAATGTGAAAGTTTGCTTGTTTGGATGTTTGTCCGCCAATTACGCTGAAACTACTGAACGGATGTTGTTGAAATTTGGTATACAGACAGGGTATGAGCTGACTTGGGTGATAGAATACTTTTTATCCCGATTAAATGCAGCCTTGACATAAAACAGGAATCTTGATATTCGAGCGGATCCGAGACGAGCGTCTAGTATATTATAATAATATCGTACAGCTTAGTGATTTCATTTAAGATTGGCTGTACCATGCAGTTTAATCCACAAATGGTATACTTATAGTATACTTGATATTCAATAAATAGACTATTTAACATAAAGATAATAATTATTCAATTGGAACCAGCAATTCTTGACATGAGCGCGCTCACACTAACAAATAAACTTTCCAGCTTTATATTATTGATGTACTTCAACAACATGTATTATAATTTTTTTACTACAAATATTTTCATATATAAAAAAAAATTAGGTGAAAGTCTCATCTAAATAGGTCCAACTGAATCGGAACTTAGTCTAGTCTCTAGTAATTTAAAGATAGATACTCATAGAAATCATCATAGAAATTTTCCTTATATTATGATATGTGCTTCGTATAGTGAATCATCACTATTTCACTATATAAAATATCGACCACTGAAACGTATGCAATTTGAATAATTACATTTCAAAATTAAACTCTATGAAACACAATATAAAAAGCATTTTTATTACCTCCACAATCTGTACCCACACATGAATCCCGTAGAAAAATCAAAAAATCCACTCAATACAACTTAATTACGTATTCGATCGTTCAATCATACATTTATTAAACGGTTCTCATAGAGCGATAAACAAAAGGCCTTTAGAACTTAAGACAGGTAAGTACTCGAGGCTGAATAGGGGCGGTGCAGGCTCACAATTAACTCAGCTAACTTATAATTATTGCGTATGTTTGTTAGGTTTTGGACAATGTGGGTGAAATCACTAAATAGCTAGCGCGGTACAAGAAGGTAAATCTTTTGTTATTATGAATAAATTCATAGAAAATCAGATACCTCTTGATACAGATATTGGCTAGCACCTATTTTCTTTAATGGTAAGAATACAGTGTGATGAACAGGTGATAACTAATGAGTGATAAGACCGCCCAACAAGGCCGCCGCCTTAGACCGCCCGTTAAATAAATATTAAACTCTCTATTTTTAAATTATTGTAACATTAAATAAAGAAACAGTGGTTTTGTATTTTTTGTTTGCATGTGTTTATTGTAATAAACTTTATTTTAATTTAATTTATATTATATCAATGTTGTTACTATTGCGCTCTATGCTTATTTGTATATGATAGTATTAAAATATGTAGTATATATAATAAATATAAAAATGGTTACTTAATTACACCAAGCTTAGAATTTGGCGTGACTAATAAAAACAACATAACAAATCATAAAAAACCAAATTCATAAAATGAACTAGATAGCTATGTAAACAAAGTTATGATTTTGATTTAATTATTGATAAGATTAACAAACAATGAAATACAGACACACAATTATACCCGTTATAAATCCGAGAAATCAGATAAATTACACATAAACAATAATTGATTTTATTACTATCCTTCGTGTCAACCTATATACATAACAAGCACACATATACAAATTTAATTTGTTATTGTTATTTATTTAATATAATAAGCCAACTTACTTTAGAAAACCAAAAAGCAGTTCAGTGCAATCAAAAGTCAGCGAAACGCACCAGCAAAACACTTTAAACTCGAATCCAAAAGTAACAATTTAAGAAAACAATCACCCGCCATAAATGTTAGGACATAAATACATACATCATTCCGAGTCAAAACTTGGTGCTTGCATTCTCAAAGTTAAAATTGCACATTTATCTTGTACGAGCATGCGCGGGTCCATTAAGAGATTTTTCTGAATCATAAATCTCACTTCGCTTCATCTCGTTTCGATACAGATATGAAGTAAACATTCATATCGGAGAAATATCATAGATACGTTCGGGGAATGAGAATCGAATAAAGTTCCTTCCTTGCTTTATGCATGTACCTGTATTTTTAAATTCGAGATAAATGTTTTTAGATATCGAGACACAACGGCTTTTAATTAAGTGCATTTATTAATTTTCTGACACACACAAAGCTTTTCTATATGGCAAAACTGCGAAGAATTTAATTTAGTTCATATAGGCCTATGAAATATGAACCATTCTGCTCATTTTCCTAAGACAATGGTTGTTAACCAAATATATATTATAAATAAAATCTAAATGCTAGATGTGATACTCATTCTTATTTTATATCGAATAACTTATAAATAATGTTAGTTATTTGCTCTTCAAGTTATCAGCCTTCATAGAAGTATGTTGATGATGGTCTTATAGTAAAAAAAAACACCTACAATATTATAAAACGTACACAGTAAGTAATTGTATTTTGTGACAAATACATTAAATCTAAATAAAGGACCATATGAATTTCTGTATAACTACTGAAATTCTGAAGCGCACAATTTATAAGAAACTGTTCCTTCTACGACCACTTGAATATTTATTCGCAACCCCAGAGCGCAGTAGATATAGAGCTGATATTTTTAATCACCGCACTCGTAGGAAATAATATCTCAGAAGACAATGCAAGTGGACGTTAATGTCCTCGGCAAATTGGGAGTCTTAAGTGCTCGCAACACCGGGGCCATAAACAATACGCATCGCTGTTTCAGGCAAAACATTGGTCGACGCTATAATTTTTCCACATTCATACAATAAGGGCCGCAGTCAATGAGTCTAGCCTTATACTTCTACAAGTAAACTTTGTACGCACACACACGCACACCCCACTCGTTTAAGCTTGAAGAGATCGCGTGCAGAAAGCTCACACACGCACACAACGCCGCGTGGCCGGCGCCCTAAGCTGTGGTCAGTACTAACGCAAACTGTGTGATGGACACACGAAAAACGAGCTGAAATCGGAACGCAAAAACTGATGAAAACAACGTATTTGCGATACGCAGATTCCTCGCACACACAGATGCCGCGTCGCGTAACACGTATGTAAATGTTGTTGCGCCTGTGTTTGTTCTTTATGATCATATGTCAAAACTCGGATACATGTGACGTTTCGGATCTGAAACGTAAACAAAAGTTCAGTTACAGTTCAGAATTTATTTAGACGTTATTTACGACGTGCGATGCGGGAGTTACGTGAGTTATGAACTTGAATATGTAAAATTAATCGCCCTGCAAAGTGTCGCAACGGAAGAGCGTTTTCTTTGGATTATTTTGAATGAGTAAGTAATGAACTGTTATTTGTTATAGATCAGAGACATGTGGGAGTGAGGTATTCTTGTGGCAAGCGGTTAATACCGATCAAAATATATCAAACTAACTCGCATACATTCCTTAGTAATGTGTTAGTCGTTAAATATACCGAAAGCTTATTTTTCTTAAATTTTAATAGAACAAAATATAAATACTTATAAAACATACACGTCATAGCTTGATAGACCTTACCTTCTGACTCATTATAATATTACAGAAACGATCAAAGTACGCCTTATCTCGACACGCAAACTGTTCACCATTTGAAAAATTTAAATAACTTTTAAATTTACAGGGATTACCAGAGTTTCTTGTTTCAATTAAGTCGTGGAGTTAATAAGTGAAGTTATAAATATGGGGGATGTAATCACTAATTCTTCATTTGCGGCCAATGTGGTAATCCTAAAGTGGTCGCTAATCCTTAAGGGTGACGTCCGTTTACACTAAACCTTGTGTTAGGGCTGACAGGGATAAGTTACTGGAAATATCTTGTTTGTCGTTGTTTTGTTTTGTTCTGCGGGCGCGGATTTGTTACATAATAATATATGCATGTGTATGTTTATTTTTAAATATAACGTTAAAATAGACGCATTATTTACCTACAAGTTACCGTGAAGACACGTGTAATACGGAAGGGAAAAAGTGTTATATTCATTCATCGTAAAAATTATCGATTATTTGTGTGGCAGCCCTATGAAGAATATTAAATTGTTGAAATTTTTAAATGCAGTGTTCGCTCCCCTCTATCTGTAGTCCTGATGGATAATTGCATTTCTATCATTTCTTTCTATGATTGTAACTTCAGGGTTCTTTATCAATCAAATATATGTATAACGTGTACTTTTAACCATTATAGATTAATATGTCAACGAAAAGTGTAATTCAACCATTATAAATTATTATATTTCATCACATTTGCAATCAATTTTTAAGACAATATTTATTTAAAAAAATCTATAGATATACATATACTTAGCTAAAATGTGATATAGTACGACTTTCCAACAATAATTCCAATTAATAACATTATTTTTTATGTTGGTTGTTTCACGTGTCAACTACTGAAATAAATTACAAGGCGTGACCTATTTTCTAATAAAACTCCTCTACAACGAGTGACACCGCGGGCTCTAGCTAGTCCTAAAAATACCTCATTGCTTAAATAACATATACACTATCAACATTCACGAATAAAAATCCGAAGTACAAAATTTTCTTAAGCCATGTTTAATTTTTATTTATCTACGAATGGATTCAAACTATAGCCTCTATAGCACTTGGCACAATACAAAGCGAAGCAGGGAAGTTTTCAGTGGACATAGAATGGGTATTATTGCACTCATTAACAATCCTTAAGATCTTATTAGTACAAAAACCATTTACAAAGGTATAGGGTGCGCTTCCAGGGTGTGGAGCTGCGCTGTAAAACAGCTATAAAATGCTACGCTAAAAAACGATTGATATAAAATTAATCATTGGGTATATTGACTAGATGTGCTAGTTGATATCCGTCCGGATTGCAAGTTAGTTCGTGATTCTTTCATGGATATTAATTTTTCTTTATTTCTTTAACAAATCAATTATTTAGTTTGTTTGCTTTATAGCAATTAAATGCTTTGTAAAAAATTTAAGAATTTTTACAAATCAATTAAATTCAAGAATAAACGCAAATCGATTTCTGAGGTAGAATCATGAGTAGTCGAGGAGACAGGAGATTCAAATCCCATCTCATGATTTATTTATTTCTTTTAAATCAGTTATTCACGAGTATCTCATCTCTTTAATAAAAAAAATCCGATGAACGTGAAAAGAAAGTGACGATATTTTATCATGTATTACTTCGTCCGCATTATTTTCCTACTGCACTGACTTATACCGCAGCCCATTTACTCTTGCCAGTGAACATCGCAGAGCATAGCTTGCAATAGCATATCAGTGCGTGGCATACCGCACTCGTGACGTCGTCCGTCTAAGTGGCTAGCAGACGCGCCGGCATTTTCTTAATTTCTTAACCGCTGCCCTCACGCAGAGATGAAATTAAGAAAACATCCCCCGCAGTAAGCGTTTATCGTATCTTCTTGCTGATAGTTGGATGAGTTCTATTGTTTATGTGTGCGTGGATTATGAGTGTGTGAGTGGAATAATTAATAGAATAGTATTCATTCAATCGACACCATTCTTATGTGATGAAATGTGTTTTACTTCAATACTTTTAGTTGAATGAATTTCCAAGCAATTGCGAAATGTCTTTACATATTTGAGAATTGCACGAACGTTAACAAAACACTACAAATATCTTCTACACTGAAAGCAAAAAGTTAACACTAAGTAAATAAAAAAATAATGTCACTAATTTTTTTTTTTTCTATTTATATATTTTTAACCGTAAAATTCAGTGAAAAATCTTTACGTTTAAAACTCGCGCTATTAACCGGGTATTTGTTTTTCAATACCATATAATACGAGAGCCAAGAACTCGCATGATAATATCGGAAAATTTTATTCCATAGCAGTATTTTGCTTGGAAAACTCCTTAAGCGTCGACGTCTTAGCGTCCAGCCACGAAAGCAATAAAGAGCACAAGCTTCCACGTTCATTAATTAACCCCCAACATCTCCATCCTTCTCGCACTTAAGCAAACGAGTTGTAAATGAGCACCTATCTCACTCACACAAGCTTTGCGCAAAAATTAACTACTACATGTTCTCTCGCCGTGCCCTCACACGTCCATGCAATGCATATGCACACGCTTCACCAAGCATACAACGTCTCGAGTGAAAATAACCAAGGAAAATTCGTATTAATTACTATAAAAATAAGACATACTTTTCTCCGTATTAATTTAGTCTTGCAATTAACTCCGTATACAGTCTTCGGTCACGTGTGCTTAGTTTCCTATCCTTGTGTAATAAATCTTGTAGTCCTCGTAATTACAATGTTCTTGTCTGTTGTGTGTTTTCATTAAGGCGAGACACTTATACTTGATTCGAAACATTTCATCGCAACAGCTATTGCTATATTATATTACAGTTATTGTCTATTTTTCCAATATATATTTCTCTATATACGTTACAATATTATATACAAAATGCACAACTAATATAATCGCCTTGAACAATCACGTGTACGCTCATTACGGTCACATCTTAGCTCATTCATACTCCGAGAGAATTGTCTTTCAAACTTCTCAAGCGGTGTCGCTTCTCCGACGACAGCGATAAATTTACTTTCATCCTTTTCGCTGCGCCGCGCAGTCTAATTTGCGTACCATCGACTATAACATTCGAAATGACGTTTTAAATTTTACAAGCCACGTTCGGAATTTAAATATTAGAACATCTTTGGTTGTGTGCAATTTTGACGAATTAAAAATTTAAAATTCGAAGTTTGAGTGCAGTGGCAAATTTGCGTATCACATTCCGTCCCTGTCGCTCAGGCTGGGCGTCGGCGCGCGCCTGGGCGGGCGGTATGCAAATGCTCGCTACAGTGGTGAGGGCCGACTCTGTGTGGGTGCCTTGTACCATTGGCCGCAGTAGAACGGCTAACTTCGCCACCAGTTACGGTTGTTTTTCGTTTCACTTCTAATTAACTTCCGTATATTCTTGAAGTAACTTTTCTCATCTCGCCTTCTCAGTTTTTGTTCCGTTTATTATCGTTAAGGTTATTACGTGAAATACTTGCGTGTTATGCAAAAATGCACTCTAAAAATAATTTGCGTGCGCGAAGTGTTTATTTTGAATCGCGAGCGTGACGAGTTTCGGTCTAATGTATGTAAATACAGCTAGCTGGTTGCTATCGGCGTTTTAAGCGCAAAGCTGACGTCAGTTCTTAGTGTCACAATGTTTACAAGTGATTTCTAAATGCGAAGGCTTTAACGAACGCCATAATCTTGGCCCGTGTTACTAACTTTGCTAAAATGTTACTTTTATTGCTTAAAGAGTGAGATTTTACGAGCTTTAAAAATAAATTACTTGGCTCGGACGGGTTAAATCGCAATTTCCAAGAGTTCGCGGGTGAATATTTTATTTCCGATTAGTTCTACGGCAAAGGTAAATAAATGGCTTTCGATATTCCAAGCTTAAGAATAATTAAAACTTTTGACTCAACCATCCTATACTAGAATCCTGTAAAAAAACTAGTTAAATAAAAACAAAAAATACAGATATTGATTGAGTACAAAGCACTGTGAAAATGCAGGTTTCAAGCCCGAAGATGGAATTGAGAGTATATTTTATTGCAACATCAAACAGATTTAATTGCCTCCTTTGACAGACATTAAGGATCGGGTATCAACCGGAGTTTCGGGTGTGGTCAAAACAAAATTGAACATTGACAGTTCGCAATATACTTTTATAGTTTTTCTCGAGGTGTTGTTTTTATTGTTTGGTCAATTTATCTGACCGACTGCAAATTAGAAAGTTTATGTGCGAATGACCGACGAAATATCGTAAACATCTTCGGAGATGCAATCGTTTTGCATACGGGTGAATTTTTAATTAGCCCAACAAGTGATTTATTGGCCATCAATGGGGTGTTGCGGTGATATGAAGTGGGGAGTAAGGTTTGGGATGACGTCATATCATTTACGTACATACGTATGTACACTTTGCCTCAATAAATCACTCCATTTCAGATATATTAAAGCATTTGTAACGCAGCAAATATAACAGAGAATAATGTTTTTAACACAGATGTAAATATGAGTTGGCTAGTCAATTATATGAAATTATTATCGAAATAATTCCTAGTGATTGAAAGCATTCTTTAGAATCAACTTAATGTCTAACTTGCGCTTACTTAGTATACGATGGAAAATTATTGAATCCTGGCGATAACAATTAGTTTGTAAGATAAACTCATGTATTTGTTGTATTGTCACCGATCCTTGGTGGATAAAAAAAAATATCCGTTTAGATAGAGTCAAAGTCGAATCAAAGTAGTCAAAAACATACAAACTTACAGGTGTTGGTAATAAGAGCGTGATAAATTATAAGAGCTCAAAACCTCACCTTATACCTTATAGATAGAGTTCCCTAGTACATGCATAAGACCACTTAAAACACATTAATGTATATACTAATTGCAGTGTATTAAACACAACATAAACAATATATGTGTAGATGTTTGGTAATGATATTGGTCAATTAGATTCAGTACTTCTGTTCAATGCTTCCACGTTAAGCGGTAAATTCCAAAATCTCGCAACACTTAGGCACATTTGGCACAGATAGATGGGATCTACAGCTTATTACGTATTCCTTCAGTGTTTACGAATGGGCCATTATTTTTGTCTTAATGCCAAAATGCATTTAAATAGAGGCCGAACTTTTTGGCAAGAACGCATCGTTTAGCAAAGCAAGAACTTTGCATATTGTCATTATTTTTTGTGTGTATCTATTATTTGAATGGTTACAACAAAATATTATTTAACCATATGTTTATGAAGATACTATAAGTAGAAGAGTAAAAACGGATTGAATGTACCTTGTTCCTTAAGTTAAAAAAGCAATCGTGATCATTGTACACGAGCTTTCGATATTTTATCGTTACATCGAGTTCGGAATAACATACTTAAAAAAAGTATAAAGGCAGGTAGGCGACGAAAAATATTTACAGAATGCATTTTTGCATACACAATGCCCTTTTGTTTAGAGAAAGTATTTCACATTTTAACCTTTGAGTGATTTATTTTTATATGATTTATTAAGGCGGGAGTCGTGCCTTCTGAATATCGGAATGTTTGCCATGATTCATTGCTTTACAAGGAAATAATGTTCATATTCTCGTTTGAGACTAAATTTTAAATGGCAGATCAAATTAATAATACAAATTAAAGTGGCATTCCATTTTATGGCTTGTTTATGTTTCATAAAAGTTAGGTAATAGAATATCTATAATTGATATTCTTATTAGATTTATGCTCATTTTGAAAAATTATTTCAATATTCTCTATTAAGAAGGCACGACTGTGGTACTAAATTTATTTTTATTTTTTAAAGAAACGTGGAGAAGTATATAATTTGTGTTTGTATGACTGTATGTCAGTAGTGTATAACAACGGACGGATGGACAACTTAACATGTCATGTGGATTCATCATTAGAGGTATTTATTACATCACATATAAAATTTGTAACAATAAACGTTCATTATAATAAATTTGATTCATTCTAATAAAAGAGTACTAAAAGATTAGTAACTGGTTACACCTTTATAACAAATTTCATCATCATCATCATCAGCTCCTATTTGTTTTCTCTGCAGGAACACGGGTCTGCGATGAAGGTTCTATACGTCTGTATAAGTATATGTTTTATTTAAGTGAAATATTGGCTTCAGCTTTGGGGTTAAAGATGCTAAATCTTCTGATTATTTTATAAACAATTTTTCCTGCAGATTGCTATCACTACCGAATGAATGTTGGTATTATCATTCATTATACGAATACAGTGATAATAATTTTCACATTAGATATCCATATTGGATTATTATATTGGGTTATAGTGTACACATGTTTTATTCAAAAATAATACTTTACATTATTCAATAAAATAGTTTTTGTTATTGTCTATTCCTACAACTTCTAAAAACTACAAACAACTTCTGATACAGGTTGCTATTTCCCATTTACCACCTTTAAAATAGTTCCATATTAAAATAAATAATCTCGTTCAATCATTCCATTAGTAGAATAAGTACTTTATATATTACTTTAATCATTTAATTCTTATAATTTCATTAATGTCCATATCGTTCATTGTTCATTATAAGTGTATCTGTTTAATTCTTGGGGGTCTAGTAACGAGTACAAGTATTAAATATTCTATATTTATCTCGGGCACCAGTCTCACAAAAGTTAATATGCAATAGATTCAACAAGATCTCGTACAAATAACCAATGAGAAAAATAAACAAATAATAGATTATTATTATTATTAATTACTATCTCAAAGATACGTTTAAAAAAAACTTTCAAATTAGACATAACTAATTGTTGTTATTCATATATTGAAGCAACAATCGCGCCATCTTGCGAGCGTCGGTGGCCAAATGGTTCCGCTTTAATTTCTCCGATAATTTGGAATTTCCGCTGGCAGCCAATCCGTCAGCCGACCGTAATTATATTATTTCGGCAATAAATTATCGAACTTTGAATAGGATGTTCAGTCCCTTAAAGTTTGTTAAGCCGTTTTTATCCTTCCGTCTGCTTAGGTTTTTACCGCATTGTTTAATGACCAAATTAAGACCGCGTTTTGTTGTGAATTTGGTTGTTTAATGAGAAGTAGAAGTATTCTACAATTGTGTAACGCTAATTAAAACTAAACATGCGAATCAATTAATTCTCAAAACCAATGCAATAAAATTATTTTTTGTTATGTTAACACTATTAATTTATTAATGCTTATTTCATATTTCAAAAGTTTCAAAAGGTAACGTCATTTCTGATCAATAAATCGAAATGTGCTGTATCACTAAGAAACAAAACCGATAGCAAACGATAGTTGTATTCAATTAATTTGGCTGGAAATTAACACCATAAGCATTCGATATGGACGCCGTTGCCATGGCAACGCACCCTATATCCACTAATTACGACACACTGATTGCTTTTCACTTTTTTCTGCCCCACAAGAATCTGCACCCTCCCTGTGTTTGGTAATGTATCGATTTTTGAACGGCTTACCCTAAAGAATTCATAATTTATTAAAATCCAACTAAATTGTTGGAAGAAGTAGGATACCGGAAAAGCAATATTATTTAAATATTTAAATTGCAGTTCACATAGTCATAGAATTTACTATTTTGTCATTGAAAAAATCTGTCGTTTATTCTAATCGCCAGGAGTTTATTGATTTATCATCTAACTAACTTAAGACCCTTAAATTTAAAATATTATAACCATTCATTTCTCTATTTATATTCAAAATCCAATATTATTCCGCTTCAAAAATTTCTCTAATTCTTATACAAAGAATTACACAATACTTCACATAATATTAATCACATATTAACAAAACTAATTCATTATATCAAAACATACATAAAAATTCGTCTAATTCAGAATATAACAAACTCAAAAGTGGATGACGTCACGCCAATCGATCTACGGAAACAAGTCATTACACTGTCATACGAAACCCTGATTAATCAAGTGATTAATTGGTTTTCAAAGTAAATTAATGAACGCCGAATTATGTCTAACAAGAAATACTTTTTACTTCCATTTAGATTTAACGCGCAGATATTCAACATTTATTATTCAAAAATGTTTTTTCTTAACATACCTCAATTAGAATTACTAAAGACACTAAATTTCTATCGTTCGTTATATTAGAATAATATTTAAAACTGATTGAAAATACAATTAAAGACTATAGATTACACGAATGAATCTTAACCCACTACGAAACAAAAAAACGCATACTACTTCATACGATAACACAACCTCAAAATATTCCTATTAGATCAACGTATAAGGAATCGATTCGCGGATAACGCTGACCACTGATCAGATCAACCCTGACCTTGCCCACGGCACACACGCGCACCACACGCAAGTGCACACCAACGTGTATTGTGACGTCATCAAATCCCTATTGCAGTTCTTAGAAGTGCCACGGGCGGTGTGCTGAGCTGGTGAATTTATTTTTATACTAATTAGATGGTAAATACTTGTGCAATACAGTTGCTATATGTGAAGCTATTTGTAGATTGAATACGAATTGTAGATTTAAGTTCTTTTTATTTTTATTTGTAGTTAGAAAATACTAATTAACAACGTTACAGATTTTTATAAACTTCTTGTGTAATGTGTTAAAAATCTTTATATTTTCAAAAAAAATACATATATGTTTAACAACAATAAAAAATACATATATGTTTCCGTGCAGGCAAAAATATAATAGGTTTTATAAATCATTCCTTATTCATTTCACATTTTCGCATTTCAAATCTTAAGATTAAAATAAAAAGTAGCTTAAAAGTTAAATCTGTGAAGTTTAACGATTAACATTTCAACATTCCCCGCGGCAAATGGCACGCGACGGTCATCACGGAACAAAAAAATAAATCCACTGCTTGATTATTGATTTAATTTCTCAATACTTCATGCGGGTTATCAATACACATTAGCGTATGTATGTGTGTGTGCTGTATGCATTTGCGATATATAATTAGTAAACGGGGGTATTAATGAGGGGTTGCGGGGGTGGGATTGTTATCTACTCGAGCTTTTGTGTTCTTTTCTATGAGTGTATTGATTGTTCAGTCGATGGCGGCCGGTCTTTAATTATAGGGGCCAAGTGGTTGACGCGAACACCTCGGTCGACAGTTGACACACTAATAGTGACTGTGGACGATAATAATTTACTGTAATTATTCATTTGGACAAAGTTTCGACGGTGATGTTGGATTAAATTCAATTTATTTGACCGACCGAAAATGGTCGTTTAATGGGATTAATGTTTCATTATTGTTTGTGTTTTAATCGGTTGTTGATTTAAAAAAATCATTTACAATGACTTTTAAAAGTTCTTTATTGGTTTACTTTCTTGCTACCATTTATACTGTAGCGAGCGTTTGAATTACTTGCACACTTTTGCTATCAATGTTGCAATGAAAACCTATAAGGTAATCTCATAAGGCAACTGAGCATCACGCGATTGTCACTTTATTTACACTAGATTACAAATCAGCACAGTAAATGATTATTTAATTAGGTATACTGGAAATAAAATCTTTTTTATTATAAAAATTTTGTGTAATAGGTCGCTCTAATTCTATGATTTATTTTAAAAAGAATACTACAATTGCACACTTCTCATAGGAATCTCGGTATGAGGTAGGTTATAAGATTAGGTTATAAGAAATTTCATAAGGATCTCTCAAAGCTGCAAGTCTTGGAGGTGTTAACGAGTGATTTTATGAATGGTGTAATTTAAACATTCAAAACATATATTTGCTCAACATTTCACCGACCACAATTATAGTGACTGTCCGACGTCCGATTTCTAACAAGACGTAACGCCGTGAACAGACATGTGAAGAGACGGCATGTACTTCACTGATTAATAAGATGGGGTTGGAAGCAAGGGGTACCGCCACCCCACGCTTACTCCCTCGCGCCTTACCCACAAAACAAAAAAAATGTGACTCATCAACCCACACTAAGATATAACCACTATCGTACCAAAACGGGTAACACACCAACTATATATTCAAATTATCAACCTTAATAGAACGGTTAAAGGTTCTAATTAGAACCGCAAGCGTGTGACTTTGCCTTTCTCAAGCAGCGCTAGGTCTCCTATAATCGTTCATTATCCCACACATGCAAAGGTAATTCACATACACGCATACAAGTATGCGTTAATTATATCGGAAAGTATTGGGTTGGGGTAAGTTGATTTGATTAATTCTAGAGTATCCGATGGCCTTGCTGTATTGCTAACATAAGAATATTTCCATAGAGTATATTTTCTTTACCTCAATTAATTGCGACCCTGCGAAAATTATCGATATAAATTT